>NC_057802.1:550211266-550213156 GCF_018294505.1 Triticum aestivum
CACGACACCCCGACCCCCGACACCTCCCGAAAAGGTGTTCTTTGGCCTTCCAGAAGCCGACGGGGTCATATATTTGTGAATTATTAGTTAGGTCATATATCTTTCGATTTTGTTATGAAAAACATCATATATAATTGTGTTGATCGGGTAGTTTTAAATGTGCAGTTGTTTCATCGCTGCGAGGTTTGGTGTTCGACGACCTCGCCGTGCGTTTGACGAGCTCTGCCCTTTCGTTCGTGGGTGAGCACAAATGACATGTCCTCCTCCCCCATTAATTATTTGATCTATTCCGATGAAACTTGATAGCTAGCTACATATGTGTCTTGAATCATCAGTATGCGTAACCAATATGTGTCTCCCGTTCGAAAGCGTCATAGTTATAAATATGCATGCATTTGCATATTTATAACCTTGATTCTTTCGAATTGTACAACGCTATCCATGGACAGCCCGAGTATGTTTAGATTGGGTTCGTTTTCCCATATGCTTTGCTCCGGATCCGACGCATAAATTTCGTCAGTGCCTCCCCTGTTGTTCTCCGGGTACAAATCCTCTCTGTTTATTGCAGAGACGTGTATCAGGAGAACAGCGGGGAGGTGCTGCCGAAATTTTGCGTAGGATCCGGAGCATAGCATGGGAAAATGAACCCAATCTAAACATACTCGGGTGGGATTAGGACCTATCATTACCTATTAGAGTGTAGGTTGCATGGACGTAATAAAATTGACAAAGTAGATCAACTGATGAATATATACATGGTGAATTTTATATATATATATATATATATATATATATATATATATATTTGTTGTGTGTCTAGTAGCTCTGAAAGTCAAGATGAGTGATCGTGCGTGGATGTACACGGTCAGACTGGTCAGAACAAATGGAGCACTGAATGGTTCACAAAAACCAAGGGGTTTGTGCGAGCCGCATTTGCAAATGGCCAGAGGAAAACCTGGTGCCCCTATTTACGGTGCGGCAATTGGGAAAAGAGGACAGAGGCTGAAATGGGCAAACACCTGCAGAAGAGTGGTTTTACGCCCGATTATACGGTGTGGACATTTCATGGTGAGTCTGCCCAACGTGACCGAGCTGAGGTGGATCGTCGTCGCACCGACGAGCATGGTACCGGGATGGAAAACATGGTACAAGACTTTGATGATGCTCGGGATTCGGACGAGGAGATGGAGGAATCTGCAAAGGCCTTCAATGAAATGTTGGAGTCTTCAAAACATCCGCTCCATGAGCACACTGAGCTTTGTCAGTTGGATGCCATCTCACAAGTAATGGCTCTGAAGGCTCAGTTCAACTTGGGCAGAGAATGCTACGATGCAATGATGACAGTATTTGGACGCTTTCTACCCAAAGGCCATGTAATGCCTGCAAACCTGTACCAGTCGGACAAAATCCTCTGTGCACTGAAGATGCCCTATGATAAGATACATGCCTGTGAGAAAGGATGTGTCTTGTTTTGGCTTGACTATGCGGACTTGAACTATTGTCCCATTTGCAAGTCTTCCAGGTATGTTGTGGTAGACAACGGTATGGGTGAGAAGACACAGACCAAAATCCCCGTTAGTGTTCTTCGGTATATGCCAATCGTACCAAGACTTCAACGTCTTTTCATGGTCGAAGAGACGGCCAGACAGATGACATGGCACAGAACGGGCAAAAGAACCGAACTAGATGCAGATGGGAATCTGATGATTGTACACACATCGGATGGTGTTGCGTGGAAAAAGTTTGATGAATTACATGGTGACAAAGCGGCAGATCCGAGGCATCCTCGAGTCGGCATCAGCACGGATGGGTTCAGTGTGTTTGGTATGACGGCAGCCCAATACAGTTGTTGGCCCGTATTTGTCTTTCCACTCAATCTCCCCCCCCCCC
>NC_057802.1:550213166-550217768 GCF_018294505.1 Triticum aestivum
CCCCCCGGACAGATTATGCAAAGAAAGAACATTTTCCTAACGTTGATAATTCCAGGGCCCAACTATCCGGGGAAAAATATGAATGTGTACATGCAACCGCTTAAGGACGAATTGCAAGAAGCCTGGGATAATGGGTTCAAGACATACGATGCCTATAGCAAACGGAACTTCATAATGCGTGTCTGGTACATGTACTCGACGCATGACTTGCCGGCGTGTGCGCTATTCGTTGGCTGGTGTGTGCATGGAAGGTTCCCGTGCCCCACATGCAAGGGAGCTCTTGAGTTTCGTTGGCTTCAGGCCGGTCGCAAGTTTTCTTGCTTCGACATGCATAGACAGTTCCTGAATCCTCGCCATAAGTTCAGAAAAGACAAGAAGAACTTCATCAGAGGTAGAGTTGTCAAAAACTCTGCACCACCTGCATTGACAGGCCAACAGACCCTGGATCAGTTAAACGCTCTCGAGCCAGATCCAGAGCGTCCAGGGTACTTCAAGGGGTATAATTCTAAGCACGCCTGGACTCACAAAACATGCTTATGGGATCTGCCTTACTTCAAAGACCTCCTTTGCCCACACAACATCGACGTGATGCACACTGAGAAGAATATCGCCGAGGCACTTTTTGGTACATTGTTCGGCATAGATGGGAAGTCAAAGGATAATACTAAGGCTAGAGTCGATCTGGAGGCGCTATGTGATAGGCCGTTACAAAACATGAAAGAACCGAAAGGAAAGCAGAACTGGACGAAGCCAAAGGCATGGTTCAATCTTGGAAGGCCAGCTATGAGGGAAATTATCTTGTGGGTGAAAATGCAGTTGATGTTCCCCGATGGGTATGCAGCGAATCTACAAAGGGGAGCCAGTCTTGATAAATTGAAGATATTTGGTCTCAAGAGTCATGATTGGCACATATAGATTGAGCGGGTAATGCCGGTGATGTTGCGTGGCTTCATCCCTGAGGATGAATGGCTAGTACTGGCAGAACTCAGCTATTTCTTCCGTGTTCTTTGTGCGAAAGAACTATCGCCTGGCGTGCTAGAAGAAATGGAAGAGTTGGCGCCGGAGTTGATCTGCAAGTTAGAGAAGATCTTTCCACCGGGCTTCTTTAATCCAATGCAACATTTGATTTTGCATCTCCCGACCGAGGCAAGATTGGGGGGGCCCGTGCAAAATCGTGGTGAACTTCTATTCTATGGTGAAAACCCACCGAATGTCGTAGTCTTCAAATGTTATTGGTTTCAGCCGAAGGAGACTAGAAGGACTCATGAACATATAGGGCTAGTTGAAATCAACCAAAGCACCCATTTAGATGTTCCTGATGTCTATATTACGGCTCAACAGGCGACCCAAGTATTCTATCTACCGTGGGCCTCCAAACTAATCCAAATCTGAAAGGTTGGGATGTCGTTTATGAAGTGCCGCCACGTGCTAGACTATCTCCCCCAAAGGAAGAGGATTATGAACCTCACATTAACCCAGACACATATGAAGGAGAATTCTTCCAAGAGACACGTCTTTCCAAAAAGCGTTTCAAGAACCGCTATACTTCACCCCAAAACATTGAAGTAGACAGCGACAGTGAATCCGACATCACCCCAGAGGAGGAACAAGAAGAGTCGGAACAAGAAGAGGTTACTGCTGCGGATGACCTGTCATTGCTTGACCGATTACGTCAAGGTGGCCTTGCACATGTTGATGCCACTGAACCCTATGAGCCCGTCATTGATTATAGTGATGATGATGATTATGCATTTATTGATGATACTGATCGAGATTATTAGTAGTGTCAGGTATTAAATTTTTTAATGTTGTACTTGATGATGATACACTTAAGTGATACACATATTATTATTCATGTCGGTCTTTTTTTTATGTTGTACTAATTTCGTTTACTGTTTGTCATGGCATGTGTTGAAAGATGGTCGGCGCTGGTCGGGAGCGCGCCAAGGCCCCTTCTTCGTCGGCGCGTGGTCTGAGGTCTTCGATTCCAGACGCACCTCTCCGCCGAGCGTTGCTGGACAGTATGTCCACACCGCCGGGCCCTTCTTCGTCGACCGCGGTTCCCAGCAGGGGACGAGGTAGGAAGAGAGGAGGTGGGGCACGTGGTCACGGGAGAGGAGGTAGGGTGACTGCTACGGCGCCTTCCTCGCCGCCACCCCCAGCTGTTTCACCCGAGCACGTGACTGCTAGGGTGGACTCGTCCGAGGAGGAGGCTACACGGACTCCGGTCCACGAGCCTCCGGTCCACGGGTCTTGGGCCCACGAGCCTCGGGTCGACTGGCCTTCGGCCCATGAGAGTTCGGCCCACGAGACCCCGGAGGAGCACACGTCCGGATGGGGTACCTGGCCGGATCAGCCCAAGGAGCCGAGTGGCCATGCTGATGATGGCGGGGAGCCGACTGATCTTGAGGAGGAGGGTGGCACCGTCTACCAGCGTGGTGCTACACGGCTCCCGTCCGTGCCGGCGACCCGCGAGCAGAGGTGGTTGATCTTCCCTGATGGGGAGAGGTACGTAAGTGCATTTAATATTTTTGTACCTTCTGCATTCACGTTTCTTCAAATAACTAATGCGTTGGCCTTGTCATGCTGCAGGGGTTGGGACCACCATCATAGTGTCCGCCGGCCCAACTCCGTCCTTGGAGTTCTTTGCCGGCAAAACTTCCCGGGGTTTGTCACGTTGCCTGGTGAGGGTCGGCTTCCAGAGCTTGGGTTGAGCTGGGAGCACTACGTGGCTGCCCCGGCCCCGCCGGATGTCATTATCGACGGTGTCGTGTGCGACACGAGGGCAGACATGGTGATCAGGACGTTCTGGGTAATTTCTCCTTTACACATTTCAAAATCTTCAACTAGCTAGTTATTAATTGTACTAATCAATATTGTCTCATTTGATTGCAGACATTCTACAGGTGTGAGGAGGGATACGAGGAGGACGCGGTAAATGTTATCCAGAACGTCTGCAAGCGCCTACTCCAGAACTTACGGCACGAGGCTTGGGTGCAGGCTGTTCGAGACTACTACACCTTGCGTGGTATCAAGAAGACCAAGCCGGCGTGCCGCGATAAGTTCCTGAGTAAGGAGCAGTACATGAAGGTAATTCTTAAGGCCTTCTACTTAAGTTCCTTCATTTAGTAATTCTTAGCCGTAGCGCTCAAGTTTCTATTTGCTAACTTAGGTGCCTCCGAGATGGTGTGCGGATCGGATGGATTGTTGGGAGGTGTTGGTCAATAAGTGGTGCTCAAAAGAATGGCTAGCCCTCCACAACGAGGCCAAGGACAAACGTGCCCAAATGGAAGGTGTGCCACACCATCAAGGCAGCTCCAACTTATATCAGTTCGGGCGCAACTGGGTATGTGGTTTGCTTCATGATTCATGCAATTCATTCATCATGCTAGCTTGAGCCCTTTAATTACTAATTTTCATTGTTTCTCTCTTTCAGGCACGCTACAATAAGGCGGATAAGGTGCCAGAGGTGTACAACCTGTATGCCATGGCCCACACTGGCTCTTTCAAGAAAGTCAAGGCTTTCTCTCAGTCTGACCTCGATGATGCAAACAACTTCACCAACATCTCCTCCCACAACAAGCTCGTGAGATATAGAGATGAGGGGAAGGCGAGGAAAGGGGAGGACTTTAACCCGAGCCAGGGTCCCATTGATCCAGAGCTGGTGATGATATCTGGTGGCGGGAGGTCCCATGGCTCCATAGCCATTGGAGATGGACTTATCCGTTGTCCTGGCACTCTCCCGGAGATCAAGGCGCGCCCGTCGAGCTCCGCTCCTGAGATAAGGCCTCGTGAACGGCCAGTGCAACTCGCCATCAAGGTTAGTGATACGTACTCAGTTATCTTTCTCCATTTCATTGTGTGCGCTTCCATCAATGATTACAAATGGTCATGTGAGTGGTGTTGCAGGCTGCTATACAGACTGAGAGAGATAGAACGGAGAAACTTCTGGCGGAGGCGGCGAAGAGGCAGCGGGAGATGGAGGAGAGGACGAGAAAGATGATGGAGGAGGAGAGGGCACGGAATGACATGCAGGCAAGGGCCATGTACGAGCTCCTTGTGGTAAGTTTCTTCTGCAGATTACTTGCTAGTATTAACATTTGAGTCTCATTACTAACTAGTATGACTCTGTTCTAAAAACCAAATGTGCAGTCTGTGTGCGAGAAGTCCGGTCAGCCCGCTCCGCCGATGCCAGTGATTGCTCCTGGGAGCACGGTGAGTTTAATTTGAATGGACATTACTTGCTAGTCTTAACATTTGAGTGTCATAATGCTAACGAGACATTGGAAATGATCTTTGGTGCAGCTTAACTCCAGAAACGCATCGCACGATCCTTCTCCAGGTAGCGGCACTAGCCACCCCGCTCCTACACCTCCCTGATCACGGTAAGTTTCTCTAGTGTTTTGCTTAACAAATGCATAAAGACCTAGACTTAGCTTTATTTCCTCCAATATGCTTACCATAATGACCTAGAGTTAGCTTCTTTTCCTCCAAAATGACTTAATAAGCTTACTGACCTCATAAACCATCCATTTTACCTAAGTTAGCTCTAAAACGATATGTACTTAGCTAACTTATGTCAAAAATTGCATAATTAGCTCA
>NC_057802.1:550218493-550302911 GCF_018294505.1 Triticum aestivum
CTCATAAACGACCCATTTCACCTAGGTTAGCTCATAAACGATCCATTTCACCTAGTTTAGCTCATAAACGATCCATTTCACCTAACTTAGCTCATAAACGATCCATTTCACCTAAGATAGCTCATAAACGATCCATTTCACCTAGGTTAGCTAATAAACGATCCATTTCACCTAAGTTAGCTCATAAACGATCCATTTCAACTAATTTAGCTCATAAATGATCCAGTTCACCTAAGTTAGCTAATAAATGGCATATACTTCTTCTTCTAGTCTTCTTCTTCTTCTTCTATTCTTTTTCTTCTAGTCTAATTCTTCTTCTAGTCTTCTTTTTCTAACTTTCTTATTTGTCATTTTGCAGGTTTTGTTCACTTCACGGAAGCCAGCTTTCTATGATGGATTGCTTGTTTTTTCCTTTGATGCACTTCTTGTATTCTGCTCGCTTGCTATGATGAAACTAGATTGCTATGATGAAACTTTGCATATTGTAATATGTATGGATCAATGGAACTATGTGCAACCTACTATGTATGTATGGATATATATGTGCTGGATATGTATTATGTTGGATATATATGTGCTGGCTCCTGTGATATATTTGCTGTGATATATTTCCTGTGATAATTGTTGGATATAAGAAAAACAGAATAAAAAGAGGCAGTGCAGGCTCTTTGCCGTCCGCCGCGGACGGCAAAGACACCTTTGCCATCGGTGACAGACAGCAAAGGGGGCACGTGGCGCCCACCTGTGCTTCCTGAGAGATGGACCATTTGGCAAATTTGCCTACCGTGGCGGACGGCAAAGCTAAGCTGACGGCAAAGACTTTGCCTTTGCCGTCCGCCGTGGTAGACGGCAAAAAACAGCGGGCGCTGACGCATTGCTGACGTCAACTGGCGGACGGCAAAGAGGCGCTCAAATTTGCCGTCCGCTGGCGGACGGCAAAGGCCGCCGTTAGCCGCCTAACGGACTAACGCTGGCGGACGTCCAGTATTTTTGCCGTCCGCCCTCTTTGCCGTCCGCCGCTGTAGGCAAAGGACTCTTTGCCGTCCGCCATAAAAAGCAGACGGCAAAAGACCTATTTACCGTAGCCTACTTTGCCCGAGCCTTTTGCCGTCCGCCGTTCGAGCCTTTGCCGTCCGCCGTGGCAGACGGCAAAAAACAGCGGGCGCTGACGCATTGCTGACGTCAACTGGCGGACGGCAAAGAGGCGCTCAAATTTGTCTTCCGCTGGCGGACGGCAAAGGCCGCCGTTAGCCGCCTAACGGACTAACGCTGGCGGACGTCCAGTATTTTTGCCGTCCGCCCTCTTTGCCGTCCGCCGCTGTAGGCAAATGACTCTTTGCCGTCCGCCATAAAAAGCAGACGGCAAAGGACCTGTTTACCGTAGCCTACTTTGCCGGAGCCTTTTGCCGTCCGCGGCTGACGGCAAAGGCCTTTGCCGTCCGCCGTTCGAGCCTTTGCCGTCCGCCGTGGCAGACGGCAAAATAGCTGTTTCCGGTAGTGACTATAAGCCTTGCAAGTATTGTGACTAATGAGTTAGTTGCGGGATGATGTGTTACAGAACGTGTAAAGAGACTTCCCAGTAACGAGATTGAACTAGGTATCGAGATACCGACGATCAAATCTCGGGCTAGTAACATACCGGTGACAAAGGGAACAACGTATGTTGTTATGCGGTCTGACCGATAAAGATCTTCGTAGAATATGTGGGAGCCAATATGGGCATCCAGGTCCCGCTATTGGTTATTGACCGGAGACGTGTCTCGGTCATGTCTACATAGTTCTCGAACCCGTAGGGTCCGCACGCTTAACGTTACGATGACAGTTTTATTGAGTTTTGATGTACCGAAGGAGTTCAGAGTCCCGGATGAGATCGGGGATATGACGAGGAGTCTCGAAATGGTCGAGACGTAAAGATCGATATATTGGACGACTATATTCGGACTTCGGAAAGGTTCCGAGTGATTCGGATATTTTTCGGAGTACCGGAGAGTTACGGGAATACGTATTGGGCCTTATTGGGCCATACGGGAAAGAAGGAAAAGGGCCTCGAGGGTGGCCGCACCCCTCCCCTTGGTCTGGTCCGAATTGGACTAGGGAAAGGGGGCGCCCCCTTCCTTCCTTCTCTTTTTCCCTTCCTCTTTTCCTATTCCATATGGGAGGTGGAATCCTACTAGGACTAGGGAGTCCTAGTAGGACTCCACACTTGGTGCGCCCCCTCCTAGGGCCGGCCTCCTCCTCCCTTGCTCCTTTATATACGGGGGCAGGGGGCACCCCAGAGACACAACAATTGATCCTTGAGATCTCTTAGCCGTGTGCGGTTCCCCCCTCCACCATATTACACCTCGATAATACCGTTGCGGAGCTTAGGCGAAGCCCTGCGTCGGTGGAACATCATCATCGTCACCACGCCGTCGTGCTGACGAAACTCTCCCTCAACACTCGGCTAGATCGGAGTTCGAGGGACGTCATCGAGCTGAACGTGTGCTGAACTCGGAGGTACCGTGCGTTCGGTACTTGATCGGTTGGATCGTGAAGACGTACGACTGCATCAACCGCGTTGTGATAACGCTTCCGCTGTCGGTCTACGAGGGTACGTGGACAACACTCTCCCCTCTCGTTGCTATGCATCACCATGATCTTGCGTGTGCAAGGAAACTTTTTGAAATTACTACGTTCCCTAATAGTGGTATCAGAGCCTGGTTTTATGCGTTGATGCTATGCACGAGTAGAACACAAGTGAGTTGTGGGCGATATAAGTCATACTGCTTACCAGCATGTCATACTTTGGTTCAGCGGTATTGTGAGATGAAGCGGCCCGGACCGACATTACGCGTACGCTTATGCGAGACTGGTTTCACCGTTCGGAGCACTCGTTGCTTAAAGGTGACTGGCAGGTGTCTGTCTCTCTCACTTTAGTTGAACCGAGTGTGGCTACGCCCGGTCCTTGCGAAGGTTAAAACAGCACCAACTTGACAAACTATCATTGTGGTTTTGATGCGTAGGTAAGAACGGTTCTTGCTAAGCCCGTAGCAGCCACGTAAAATATGCAACAACAAAGTAGAGGACGTCTAACTTGTTTTTGCAGGGCATGTTGTGATGTGATATGGTCAAGACATGATGTGATATAATGTGTTGTATGAGATGATCATGTTTTGTAACCGAGTTATCGGCAACTGGCAGGAGCCATATTGTTGTCGCTTTATTGTATGAGATGCAATCGCCATGTAATAGTTTTACTTTATCACTAAGCGGTAGCGATAGTCGTAAAAGCAATAAGTTGGCGAGACGACAACGATGCTACGATGGAGATCAAGGTGTCGCGCCGGTGACGATGGTGATCATGACGGTGCTTCGGAGATGGAGATCACAAGCACGGTGCTTCGGAGATGGAGATCACAAGCACAAGATGATGATGGCCATATCATATCACTTATATTGATTGCATGTGATCTTAATCCTTTATGCATCTTATCTTGCTTTGTTTGACGGTAGCATTATAAGATGATCCTTCACTAAATTATCAAAGTATAAGTGTTCTCCCTGAGTATGCACCGTTGCGAAAGTTCTTCGTGCTGAGACACCACGTGTTAATCGGGTGTGATAGGCTCTACGTTCAAATACAACGGGTGCAAAACAGTTGCACACGCGGAATACTCAGGTTAAACTTGACGAGCCTGGCATATAACAGATATGGCCTCGGAACACGGAGACCGAAAGGTCGAGCGTGAATCATATAGTAGATATGATCAACATAGTGATGTTCACAATTGAAACTACTCCATCTCACGTGATGATCGGACATGGTTTAGTTGATATGGATCACGTGATCACTTAGAGGATTAGAGGGATGTCTATCTAAGTGGGAGTTCTTAAGTAATATGATTAATTAAACTTAAATTTATCATGAACTTAGTCCTGGTAGTATTTTGCAAATTATGTTATAGATCAATAGCTCGCGTTGTTGCTTCCCTGTGTTTATTTTTGATATGTTCCTAGAGAAAAATTATGTTGAAAGATGTTAGTAGCAAAGATGCGGATTGGATCCGTGATCTGAGGATTATCCTCATTGCTGCACAGAAAAATTATGTCCTTGATGCACCGCTAGGTGACAGACCTATTGCAGGAGCAGATGCAGACGTTATGAACGTTTGGCTAGCTCAATATGATGACTACTTGATAGTTTGGTGCACCATGCTTAACGGCTTAGAATCGGGACTTCAAAGACGTTTTGAACGTCATGGACCATATGAGATGTTCCAGGAGTTGAAGTTAATATTTCAAGCAAATACCCGAGTTGAGAGATAGGAAATCTCCAACAAGTTCTATAGCAAAAAGATGGAGGAGAATCGCTCAACTAGTGAGCATGTGCTCAGATTGTCTGGGTACTACAATCGCTTGAATCAAGTGGGAGTTTATCTTCCAGATAAAATAGTGATTGACAGAATTCTCTAGTCACCATCACCAAGTTAGTAGAACTTCGTGATGAACTATGGTATGCAAGGGATGACGAAAGTAATTCCCGAGCTCTTCGTGATGCTGAAATCGACGAAGGTAGAAATCAAGAAAAACATCAAGTGTTGATGGTTGACGAGACCACTTCAAGTGTTGATGGTTGATGAGACCACTAGTTTCAAGAAAAGGGCAAAGGGAAGAAGGGGAACTTCAAAAAGAACGGCAAGCAAGTTGCTGCTCAAGTGAAGAAGCCTAAGGCTGTACCTAAGCCTGGGACTAAGTGCTTCTAGTACAAAGTGACTGGTCACTGGAAGCGGAACTACCCCAACTATTTGGTGGATAAGAAGAATGGAAAAGTGAACAAAGGTATATTTGATATACAGATTATTGATGTGTACTTTACTAGTGTTTATAGCAACCCCTCGGTAATTGATACTGGTTCAGTTGCTAAGAGTAGTAACTCGAAACGGGAGTTGCAGAATAAACAGAGACTAGTAAAAGTGAACAAAGGTATATTTGATATACAGATTATTGATGTGTACTTTACTAGTGTTTATAGCAACCCCTCGGTAATTGATACTGGTTCAGTTGCTAAAGAGTAGTAACTCGAAAACGGGAGTTGCAGAATAAACAGAGACTAGTAAAAGGCGAGGTGAGGATGTGTGTTGGAAGTAGTTCCAAGATTGATATGATCATCATCGCACACTCCCTGTACTTTCGGGATTAGTGTTGAAACTAAATAAGTGTTATTTGGTGTTTGCGTTGAGCATGAATATGATTTGATCATGTTTATTGCAATACGGTTATTCATTTAAGTTAGAGAACAATTGTTGTTCTGTTTACATGAATAAAACCTTTATGGTCATACACACCAACGAAAAATGGTTTGTTGGATCTCGATCGTAGTGATACACATATTCATAATATTGAAGCCAAAAGATGCAAAGTTAATAATGATAGTGCAACTTATTTGTGGTACTTCCGTTTAGGTCATATTGGTGTAAAGCGCATGAAGAAACTCCATACTGATGGGATTTTGGAATCACTTGATTATGAATCACTTGATGCTTGCGAACCGTGCCTCATGGGCAAGATGACTGAAACGTCGTTCTCCGGAACTATGGAGAGAGCAACAGATTTGTTGGAAATCATACATACAGGTGTATGTGGTCCGATGAATATTGAGGCTCGTAGCAGGTATCATTATTTTCTGACCTTCACAGATGATTTGAGCAGATATGGGTATATCTACTTAATGAAACAGAAGTCTGAAACATTTGAAAAGTTCATATAATTTCAGAGTGAAGCGGAAAATCATCGTAACAAGAAAATAAAGTTTCTACGATCTGATCGTGGAGAAGAGTATTTGAGTTACGAGTTTGGCCTTCAGTTAAAACAATGTCAAATAGTTTCACTACTCACGCCACCTGGAACACCACTGTGTAATGGTGTGTCCGAACATCGTAACCGTACTTTATTAGATATGGTGTGATATATGATGTCTCTTACCGATCTACCACTATCGTTTTGGGGTTATGCATTAGAGACAGCTGCATTCACATTAAATAGGGTATCATCTAAATCCGTTTAGACGACATCTTATGAACTGTGGTTTGGCAAGAAACCAAAGTTGTCGTTTCTTAAAGTTTGGGGTTGCGATGCTTATGTGAAAAAGTTTCATCCTGATAAGCTCAAAACCAAATCGGAGAAATGTGTCTTCATAGGATACCCAAAGGAGACAGTTGGGTACACCTTCTATCACAGATCCGAAGGCAAGACATTCGTTGCTAAAATGGATCCTTTCTAGAGAAGGAGTTTCTCTCGAAAGAAGTGAGTGGGACGAAAGTAGAACTTGATGAGGTAACTGTACCTGCTCCCTTATTGGAAAGTAGTTCATCACAAGAAACGGTTCCTGTGACGTCTATACCAATGAGTGAGGAAGTTAATGATGATGATCATGAAACTTCAGATCAAGTTGTTACTAAACCTTGTAGGTCAACCAGAGTAAGATCCGCACCAGAGTGGTACGGTAATCCTGTTCTGGAGGTTATGTTACTAGACCATGAAAAACCTACGAACTATGAAGAAGCGATGGTGAGCCCAGATTCCGCAAAATGGCTTGAGACCATGAAATCTGAGATGAGATCCATGTATGGGAACAAAGTATGGACTTTGGTTGACTTGCCCGATGATCGGCAAGCAATTGAGAATAAATGGATCGTCAAGAGGAAGACGGACGCTGATAGTAGTATCACTATCTACAAAGCTAGAATTGTCGCAAAAAGGTTTTCGACAAGTTCAAGATGTTGACTACGATGAGAGTTTCTCACTCGTATCTATGCTTAAGTCTGTCTGAATCATGTTAGCAATTGCCGCATTTTATGAAATATGGCAAATGGATAAACAAAACTGCATTCCTTAATGGATTTATTAAAGAAGAGTTGTATATGATGCAACCAGAAGGTTTTGTCAATCCTAAAGGTGCTAACAAAATATGCAAGCTCCAGCGATCCATCTATGGACTGGTGCAAGCATCTCGGAGTTGGAATATACGCTTTGATAAGTTGATCAGAGGATATAGTTTTATACAGACTTGCGGTGAAGCCTGTATTTACAAGAAAGTGAGTGGGAGCACTACAGCATTTCTGATAAGTATATGTGAATGACATATTGTTGATCAGAAATAATGTAGAATTATTCTGCAAAGCATAAAGGAGTGTTTGAAAGGAGTTTTTCAAAGAAAGGCCTCGGTGAAGCTGCTTACATATTGAGCATCAAGATCTATAGAGATAGATCAAGACGCTTGATAAGTTTTTTCAATGAGTACATACCTTAACAAGATTTTTAAGTGGTTCAAAATGGAAAAGTCAAAGAAAGAGTTTCTTGCCTGTGTTACAAGGTGTGAAATTGAGTAAGACTCAAAGCCCGACCACGGCAGGAGATGGAAAAAGAATGAATGTCATTCCCTATGCCTCGGCCATAGGTTCTATAAAGCATGCCATGCTGTGTACCAGATCTATTGTATACCCTACACTAATTTTGGCAAGGGAGTAGAATAGTGATCTAGGAGTAGATCACTGGACAACGGTCAAAATTATCCTTAGTGGAATAAGGATATGTTTCTCGATTATGGAAGTGACAAAAGGTTCATCATAAAAGGTTACGTCGATGCAAGTTTTGACACTAATCTAGATGACTCTAAGTCTCGGTCTAGATACATATTGAAAGTGGGAGCAATTAGCTAGAGTAGCTCCGTGCAGAGCATTGTAGACATAGAATATTTGCAAAATACATACGGCTCTGAATGTGGCAGACCCGTTGACTAAACTTCTCTCACAAGCAAAACATGATCACACCTTAGTACTCTTTGGGTGTTAATCACATAGCAATGTGAACTAGATTATTGACTCTAGTAAACCCTTTGGGTGTTGGTCACATGACGATGTGAACTATGGGTATTAATCACATGGTGATGTGAACTATTGGTGTTAAATCACATGGCGATGTGAACTAGATTATTGACTCTAGTGCAAGTGGGAGACTGAAGGAAATATGCCCTAGAGGCAATAATAAAGTATTATATATTTCCTTATATCATGATAAATGTTTATTATTCATGCTAGAATTGTATTAACCGGAAACATAATACATGTGTGAATACATAGACAAACAGAGTCACTAGTATGCCTCTACTTGACTAGCTCGTTAATCAAAGATGGTTATGTTTCCTAACCATAGACATGAGTTGTCATTTGATTAACGAGATCACCTCATTAGGAGAATGACGTGATTGACTTGACCCATTCCGTTAGCTTAGCACTCGATCGTTTAGTATGTTGCTATTGCTTTCTTCATGACTTATACATGTTCCTATGACTATGAGATTATGCAACTCCCGTTTACCGGAGGAACACTTTGTGTGCTACCAAACGTCACAACGTAAATGGGTGATTATAAAGGTGCTCTACAGGTGTCTCCAAAGGTACTTGTTGGGTTGGCGTATTTCGAGATTAGGATTTGTCACTCCAATTGTCGGAGAGGTATCTCTGGGCCCACTCGGTAATGCACATCACTATAAGCCTTGCAAGCATTGTGACTAATGAGTTAGTTGCGGGATGATGTGTTACGGAACGAGTAAAGAGACTTGCCAGTAACGAGATTGAACTAGGTATCGAGATACCGACGATCAAATCTCGGGCAAGTAACATACCGATGACAAAGGGAACAACGTATGTTGTTATGCGGTCTGACCGATAAAGATCTTCGTAGAATATGTGGGAGCCAATATGGGCATCCAGGTCCCGCTATTGGTTATTGACCGGAGACGTGTCTCGGTCATGTCTACATAGTTCTCGAACCCGTAGGGTCCTCACGCTTAACGTTACGATGACAGTTTTATTGAGTTTTGATGTACCGAAGGAGTTCGGAGTCCCGGATGAGATCGGGGATATGACGAGGAGTCTCGAAATGGTCGAGACGTAAAGATCGATATATTGGATGACTATATTCGGACTTCGGAAAGGTTTCGAGTGATTCGGGTATTTTTCGGAGTACCGGAGAGTTACGGGAATACGTATTGGGCCTTATTGGGCCATACGGGAAAGAAGGAAAAGGGCCTCGAGGGTGGCCGCACCCCTCCCCTTGGTCTGGTCCGAATTGGACTAGGGAAAGGGGGCGCCCCCTTCCTTCCTTCTCTTTTTCCCTTCCTCTTTTCCTATTCCATATGGGAGGTGGAATCCTACTAGGACTAGGGAGTCCTAGTAGGACTCCACACTTGGTGCGCCCCCTCCTAGGGCCGGCCTCCTCCTCCCTTGCTCCTTTATATACGGGGGCAGGGGGGCACCCCAGAGACACAACAATTGATCCTTGAGATCTCTTAGCCGTGTGCGGTTTCCCCCTCCACCATATTACACCTCGATAATACCGTTGCGGAGCTTAGGCGAAGCCCCGCGTCGGTGGAACATCATCATCGTCACCACGCCGTCGTGCTGACGAAACTCTCCCTCAACACTCGGCTGGATCGGAGTTCGAGGGACGTCATCGAGCTGAACGTGTGCTGAACTCGGAGGTACCGTGCGTTCGGTACTTGATCGGTCGGATCGTGAAGACGTACGACTGCATCAACCGCGTTGTGATAACGCTTCCGCTGTCGGTCTACGAGGGTACGTGGACAACACTCTCCCCTCTCATTGCTATGCATCACCATGATCTTGCGTGTGCGTAGGAAATTTTTTGAAATTACTACGTTCCCTAACATGCGCATCATAAGGAAAGTCATCAGCGGCATGACCCCTCATGCGCATAGCAACTACAGGCTGCAAATAGAGTGATTTTTTGATCAATACAAGAACACAAATGAGAAACAACAAAAATTGATAAGTCTTGCTTCTTACCTTTCCGTTCTCAATGGCACGAGCACAATGTTCCTTATCCCACTCCTCGATTAATCCGTCATACCAAGGTCCATCAGCATCCGCCATCCTACCAAACAAATCACAACATGAACTACAATTACAAACAGTAAATTTTGCTTCTCCAAGTTATGCAAAATTTCTTCATATGCAACATCTCTTAAAGCATTCCTATTGACAATTCTAGTAAAGACATATCATATACGAGTACCCATACCAATCTATTGAACAAATCATGTCACACACAATCATCAAATTTCATCATCTCTTTTGCAAAAAATATTATGCCATCTATATATTCGACCGCATTGTCATACCACTTTACACATATAATATTTTTCCTAAATAGATTTGCTTGCCAACATATAACTAATTTACTAGCACATGCATACATCATCTATAATTCAAAAAAATTATCAAACTAAGTCTATTGGTGGACAACATATAAACTAACCCGAATTGTTTTTGCCTGCATATCCAACTATACTACCTACATAATCATCTACCAAATACAAACATATTCCTAAAACAAAGAAATCATCTACTCATGTAACACCACCTAATGTGAAATAATGCATCCAAAGAGAGAGGGGGAAACCAAAACAAATTGGAGGAAATGGGGGAGAATACCTCAAGGATGCTTGGGGCGTCAGATCTATGAGTTTGAGCGGAGGATGGAGTAGATCGGGGGGTGGTGCTGTGAGGGAGAAGAGGGGCGACGAACAGAGCCTTCTCTGTTTGTGAGGCGCCGCCAGGGAGAAAGAAGATGAGACGGGGATGTGGGTGGGCTGTCCCGCGCCGTTATCCACTTACCAGGGCCAGACGCCAGGGTCGGCCCCTTTGCCACGTCAGTAGGTCAACGGTGAGGTGCGTCGTGCGGTCCAGGGGCCAGACGCCAGGGTGCGTGGCATCTCCCGTGCAACCCAGACGCCAGTGATGTTGGCGTCACCAAGAAAGGTTATATTCAATTTTTTTCTGAAACGAGGTCAACTCGGGGTTTTGTTAGCACTATAGGTTAGAACAGTAATTTTTCCCTCAATTGCCACACCAGGAGGGTGGCCGGTGGCCGGCCGCCACGTGCTCTGCCCCGCTTCCGACCCAAGCTGCGATGGCCTGACGACGCGACATGGGATCCTGCGTGCAAGCTAGCTAGCTTAGAGCATCTCCAACAGATCGTCGCGCTATCTTAGCGGTGCGTTGGAAAAACCCGCTTTATTGCGCACGCGGGACTGAAACGGGCGCCCCAGCAGCCGCGCTAAAATTGTCGCATGGTAAAGTTGGTTCAGCGTGCGGAGGAAAACAGCATCGCACGCTGCTTATTTGGTGCGCCCGCTCATACGCGCTGTAAAATCTCGGCTGCTGCAGGTAAGACCGCCGGATCGGGCGTCGTGTTTTTGTGCTTCTGATAAAGAAAAACACCTGCCCAGCACGCCAAAACGCTATTTCGGCACTATAAAAAATATATAGCGCATCGCACAACCGCGCGTCTGTTGGAGATGCTCTTACATCCGGTTGTGTTGTTTTCCTCGCAGACAAGCTAGCTAGCTTGCAATAGACGGTGAGAAGATTGAAGCTTCGTGACCTCGCATCTGGCCATCAGCGTCCAGGTTCCGAGGTTCTGTCGCTCTCGTGTGTCTCCCGTTGCCCTGCTCGCTGCTACACACATGCTGGAGTGCTCCATAACCGGTGGGTGGTGTTGTCGTCGTCGTCACGGTCGCGAGCTTCACGGTGGCTAGTTACGGTTGCGAGCTCATGGTGGCTAGTCGTGAGCCAGGACCAACAACACCACATGGCTCAGTAGAGCGGGCGCGACGAGCTGAGGGTCTAGGGCTTCGACCCGGCCGCCGCTGCTACCCACTGGCTGACCCTGCCGCATGAATCTCCGTCGGCTAGCTCGATTTGGATCGGGACTTGCGTTGTGTTTGACTCCACCCCACTTGCACACGAGGTGTTTGACAAAATGCCTTAACGAGATAGGAGGAGGAGGAAGAAGAAGATATGGCAGTTTTTTTCCTACGTGGCATCCAATTCAGCCTGACAGACGGGCCCGGTCGATTAGTGACGACATCAAAGCGCTTTGCATTTTCTATCAGTGTTTTTTACCACTGTCAAAATTTCGGTGCGATGCAAAGTGTCATGTTTTGTAAAGTGGTGGTTTTCCCAAAACTATGATAGTAAAGTGGTGGTTATGTGCATTTTACTCCCATGGCGGCAGTCTATGATGCGGTTGTCCTTGTTGGGAGGCATGGAGAAGCGAGCGCGGGGGTGTGATCTGGTCGATCCAGCATTGGAGGAAACGGACAGGAGTGATGGTCATCGACGATGAGGCTGTGCCAACACTTGCAGACGAGGGAGGCCCGGGGGAGGCGGAGGAGAATCTCCAGAGCATGTCGTCGTCTGGCAGAGAGGCAGGCGGCAGAGAGGTGCGGCAGCGACCTGGTGGGGGAGGGAAGGAGCGGGGGGACATCTCCCCGCTCATGCTCATGGTGGGGCTTGGCAATGCAGCTCCTCTCAATGGTTGATTTGGTAGTTTGGGAGAGTAGTCTAGGCGGCGAGTTGTGCTCATGGGCGAGGGGATGGTCCGGGGAATTGGTGAATGGGTATGTCGGATGTGGCGCACGGGTCGGACACCCGATCCAAACAACGGATCGGTCGCCTCAGGCTCTCCTCAACACAAGCCGTGGCAACTCCCCTGTGTGTGTTCCTTCGACCAGCTCGCATCTCCCGCTAAAAATAAAAAGCAAATGGAAAAAATAATCTCCCTCACTGCTCTCGCATTGTTGACATCATCCCCATTGACTCGCAGCATGCTGCCGGTACTCACCATACCGCCGCCCCAGCGCCCACAGCAGTGCCACTTGACGTGTGGCCATGGCCATCGAGCCCGGCCTTACAGAAGCGGAACGTGCCAGGTGTTGGCCTTGCAGCGGATGCCCTCCGACCTCACGATAGGTAGCACCGTTGATACATCTCCAACGTATCTATAATTTTTTATTGTTCCATGCTATTATATTATCTGTTTTGGATGTTTAATGGGCTTTATTATACACTTTTATATTATTTTTGGGACTAACCTACTAACCCAAGGCCCAGTGCAAATTGCTGTTTTTTGCCTATTTCAGTGTTTCGCGGAAAAGGAATATCAAACGGAATGAAACCTTCGGGAAAGTGATTTTTGGAACAAACGTGATCCAGAGGACTTGGAGTGGATGTCAAGAAAGCAACAAGGAGGCCACGAGGCAGGGAGGCGCACCTGCCCCCCTGGGCGCGCCCCCCACCCTCGTGGGCCCCTCGCAGCTCCACCGACCTACTTCTTCCTCCTATATATACCCATATACCCCGAAGCCAACCAGGAGCACCACGAAACCCTATTTCCACTGCCGCAACCTTCTGTACCCGTGAGATCCCATCTTGGGGCCTTTTCCGGCGCTCCGCCGAAGGGGGAATCGATCATGGAGGGCTTCTACATCAACACCATAGCCTCTCCGATGATGTGTGAGTAGTTTACCACAGACCTTCGGGTCCATAGTTATTAGCTAGATGGCTTCTTCTCTCTCTTTGGATCTCAATACAAAGTTCTCCTCGATCTTCTTGGAGATCTATTCGATGTAACTCTTTTTGCGGTGTGTTTGTCGAGATCCGATGAATTGTGGGTTTATGATCAAGATTATCTATGAACAATATTTGAATCTCCTCTGAATTCTTTTATGTATGATTTGTTATCTTTGCAAGTCTCTTCGAATTATCAGTTTGGTTTGGCCTACTAGATTGATCTTTCTTGCAATGGGAGAAGTACTTAGCTTTGGGTTCAATCTTGCATTGCTCGATCCCAGTGACAGAAGGGGAAACGACACATATTCTATTGTTGCCATCGAGGATAAAAGATGGGGTTTATAACATATTGCTTGAGTTTATCCCTCTACATCATGTCATCTTGCCTAATGCGTTACTCTATTCTTATGAACTTAATACTCTAGATGCATGCTGGATAGCGGTCGATGTGTGGAGTAATAGTAGTAGATGCAGAATCGTTTCGGTCTACTTGTCGCGGACGTGATGCCTATATACATGATCATGCCTAGATATTCTCATAACTATGCACTTTTCTATCAATTGCTCGACAGTAATTTGTTCACCCACCGTAATACTTAT
The DNA here is from genome assembly GCF_018294505.1 of Triticum aestivum. Classification (NCBI taxonomy): domain Eukaryota; kingdom Viridiplantae; phylum Streptophyta; class Magnoliopsida; order Poales; family Poaceae; genus Triticum; species Triticum aestivum. The sequence continues at coordinate 550,232,509 of NC_057802.1, forward strand.
GCTATCTTGAGAGAAGCCACTAGTGAAACCTATGGCCCCCGGGTCTATTTTCCATCATATAAGTTTCCAATCTATTTTTACTTTGCAATCTTTACTTTCAATCTTTATCACAAAAATACCAAAAATATTATCTTATCATCTCTATCGGATCTCACTTTTGCAAGTGGCCGTGAAGGGCTTGACAACCCCTTTATCGCGTTGGTTACAAGGTTCTTATTTGTTTGTGTAGGTACGAGGGACTTGCGTGTGGCCTCCTACTGGATTGATACCTTGGTTCTCAAAAACTGAGGGAAATACTTATGCTACTTTGTTGCATCACCCTTTCCTCTTCAAGGGAAAACCAACGCATGTTCAAGAGGTAGCAAGAAGGATTTCTGACGCCGTTGCCGGGGAGATCTACGCTCAAATCAAGACATACCAAGTACCCATCACAAACTCTTATCCCTCGCATTACATTATTTGCCATTTGCCTCTCGTTTTCCTCTCCCCCACTTCACCTTTGCCTTTTTCTTCGCCTTCTTCCCGTATGTCTTTTTGCTTGTGTTTCCAAGTGCTTTCTATTTGCTTGCATCTTTGCTTGCTAAAAATCTATTGATATGGATCCACTTAAAGTGTTCTACTTGGATCATCTTCGATCCTTATGCGCTCGTGCTGAAACCCCAACTAGCCTAGTTGATGGGAAATCTTTACATGAGCATGCTCATTTTGTGCATCATCGTTTGTCTGAAAAGGGGGAGCTCTTATGGTATCAAATAAATAGTTTGCTATGCTATGCTTGGAATCTTTGTGAAATTTATGATTTTACTTGTTGCTCTAAGAACCCTAAAAACACCTTCCCTACCTATGTGAGTTTAATGATAATGAAATCTTATCTTCTTATGGAAAGGGTGTTTATAGTTACTATGATATCGAACAAATTGAAGAATTTGTTGTTTTTAAGGGTGCTCATGAAATTGCTTCTTTGATTGAAAAGTATGATATTACTTTCCACAAATCTGAAAATTCCGACATACTTAAATATTGCTATGAAAACTATGCTCATAATGTCTATGTCAAAGAATTTATTGAAAGAATGACCGTTGCTTTGGAAGAAAATAATGATATGCATGAATCTATAGATAATGATGATTCCGATGATTTGATTGAAATTTCCCTTGATGAACATGATGCTTGCTATTCTTGTGGCCATGACGCCAATATTTTTGAAGGCGAATTTGCTATAGTTCCTTATGTTAAACATGAGATCGTTGCTATTGTGCCCATATTTGATAGTTCCTTCGATGAAAAGCATGATTGCAATGATGTTATTATAAATTCTCTTGATACCAATTGTGCTAATAATATGCAAAACCCTAAGCTTGGGGATGCTAGTTTTGATATGTCTACTACTTGTTGCAATGATCATGATTGGGGTGATTCTTCTTATGATCTTGAAAATTTATTTAAGCCCCATGATGAATATGAGATTGATAATAGTGTTTGCAATAATATTGAAAGTGGGTTTGGAAGAGTGTCAACTTTAGATCCCACATATTTGGAGAATGTTCAATGTTATGGTATTTTTGATAAAAGTGGGTTTGGAGAGGTCATGACTTTAGTTAATGTTAATCCCACTATTTTGGAAGAGTGTCAACTTTGCATGCATGTGGATCGTGTTGAAAATATTTTATGTGATAGCTATTTTATTGAATTTTCTTATGATCCCACATGTAATTATTATGAGATAGGAAAATATGGTTGTAGAAACTTTCATGTTACAAAATTACCTCTCGTTATGCTGAGATTGCTATTGTTTCTTTCCACTTCCTTGCATATGCTAGTTTTTGCTTGCTATGATAATTTGTTTGCCTATAAGATGCCTATGAATAGGAAGTATGCTATACTTAGATATGTTTTTCACGTGTTTCATGATGCTCTCTTTGCGCTTCAATTCTTGTCTTTCATGTGAGCATCATCGAAATCTCAATGCCTAGCTAGGGGCGTTAAACGATAGCACTTGTTGGGAGGCAACCCAATTTTATTTTTGTTTATTGATTTTTGGTTCTGTTTAGTAATAAACCTTTCATCTAGCCTCTGGTTAGATGTTTTTTCATGTTTTAATTAGTGTTTGTGCCAAGTAGAACCTTTGGGAAGACTTGGGTGAAGTCTTTTTGATCTTGCTGTAAAAAACAGAAACTTTAGCGCTCACGAGATTAGCTACAACTTTTTACTGGAGAGTGCTATTTAGTTGATTCTTTTTGAAGATGATTAATAGATAAATTACTCACGTCCAGCAATTTATTTTACAATTTTTGGAGTTCCATAAGTATGCGTTTGATACAGATTACTACAGACTGTTCTGTTTTTCGTGTGTTGTTTGCTTATTTTGATGAATCTATGGCTAAGTATCGGAGGTTATGAACCATAGATAAGTTGGAATACAGTAGTTTTAACACCAATATAAATAAATAATGAGTTCATTACAGTACCTTGAAGTGTTGTTTTGTTTTGTTTCGCTTACGGAGCTCATGAGATTTTCTGTTAAGTTTTGTGTTGTGAAGTTTTCAAGTTTTGGGTAAAGATTTGATGGATTATGGAACAAGGAGTGGCAAAAGCCTAAGCTTGGGGATGCCCAAGGCACCCCAAGGTAAAATCAAAGGACAACCAAAAAGCCTAAGCTTGGGGATTCCCCGGAAAGCATCCCCTCTTTTGTCTTCGTCCATCGGTAACTTTACTTGGAGCTATATTTTTATTCACCACATGATATGTGTTTTGCTTGGAGCGTCTTGTGTGATTTGAGTCTTTGCTTTTTAGTTCATTACAATCATCCTTGCTGTACACACCTTTAGGGAGAGACACAAATTAATCGGAATTTATTAGAATACTCTATGTGCTTCACTTATATCTTTTGAGCTAGATAATTTCGCTCTAGTGCTTCACTTATATCTTTTAGAGCACGGTGGTGGTTTTATATTATAGAAATTATTGATCTCTCATGCTTCACTTGTACTCCCTCTGTTCCAAATTACTTGACCCATATTTATCTAGACACGGATGTATCTAGACACTAAACAAGTATAGATACATCTATATTTAGATAAATTCAAATCAACTAATTTGGAACGGAGGGAGTGTTATTTTGAGAGTCCTTTAGAACATCATGGTAATTTGCTTTGGCTATAAAATTAGTCCTAATATGATAGGCATCCAAGATGGATATAATAAAAACTTTCTATTAAGTGCGTTGAATACTAAGAGAAGTTTGATACTTGATGATAGTTTTGAGATATGGAGATAGTGATATTAAAGTTGTGCTAGTTGAGTAGTTGTGAATTTGAGAAATACTTGTGTTGAAGTTTGCAAGTCCCGTAGAATGCACGTATGGTAAACGTTGTGCAACAAATTTGAAACATGATGTGTTCTTTGATTGTCATCCTTATGAGTGGCGGTCGGGGACGAGCGATGGTCTTTTCCTACCAATCTATCCCCCTAGGAGCATGCGCGTAGTGCTTGGTTTTTGATGACTTGTAGATTTTTGCAATAAGTATGTGAGTTCTTTATGACTAATGTTGAGTCCATGGATTATACGCACTCTCAACCTTCCATCATTGCTAGCCTATTCGGTACCGTGCATTGCCCTTTCTCACCTTGAGAGTTGGTGCAAACTTCGCAGGTGCATCCAAACCCCGTGATACGATACGCTCTATCATACATAAACCTCCTTATATCTTCCTCAAAACAGCCACCATACCTACCTATTATGGCATTTCCATAGTCATTCCGAGATATATTGCCATGCAACTTTCCACCGTTCCGTTTATTATGACGCGCTTCATCATTGTCATATTGCCTTGCATGATCATGTAGTTGACATCATATTTGTGGCAAAGCCACCATGCATATTATTTCATACATATCACTCTTGATTCATTGCCCATCCCGGTACACCGCCGGAGGCATTCATATAGAGTCATATTTTATTCTAGTATCGAGTTGTAATCATTGAGTTGTAAATAAATAGAAGTGTGATGATCATCATTAATAGAGCATTGTCCCAAAAAAAGAGAAAGGCCAAATAAAAAAAGGGAAGTCCCAAAAAAAGAAAAAAAAAGAGGAAAAAAGGGGACAATGCTACTATCCTTTTTCCACACTTGTGCTTCAAAGTAGCACCATGATCTTTATGATAGAGAGTCTCTTGTTTTGTCACTTTCATATACTAGTGGGAATTTTTCATTATAGAACTTGGCTTGTATATTTCAACAGTGGGCTTCCTCAAATGCCCTAGGTCTTCGTGAGCAAGCAAGTTGGATGCACACCCACTTAGTTTCTTTTGTTGAGCTTTCATACATTTATAGCTCTAGTGCATCCGTTGCATGGCAATCCCTACTCTACATTGACATCAATTGATGGGCATCTCCCTAGCCCGTTGATTAGCCACGTCAATGTGAGACTTTCTCCTTTTTTGTCTTCTCCACATAACCCCCATCATTATATTCTATTCCACCCATAGTGCTATACCCATGGCTCACGCTCATGTATTGCGTGGAAGTTGAAAAAAGTTTGAGATTACTAAAGTATGAAACAATTGCTTGGCTCGTCATCGGGGTTGTGCATGATGAGAGCATTCTTGTGTGACGAAAATGGAGCATGACCAAACTATATGATTTTGTAGGGATGAACTTTCTTTGGCCATGTTATTTTGAGAAGACATGATTGCTTAGTTAGTATGCTTGAAGTATTATTATTTTTAAGTCAATATTAAACTTTTATCTTGAATCTTTCGGATATGAACATTCATGCCACAATAAAGAAAATTACATTGAAGAATATGCTAGGTAGCATTCCACATCAAAAATTCTGTTTTTATCATTTACCTACTCGAGGACGAACAGGAATTAAGCTTGGGGATGCTTGATACGTCTCCAACGTATCTATAATTTTTTATTGTTCCATGCTATTATATTATCTGTTTTGGATGTTTAATGGGCTTTATTATACACTTTTATATTATTTGTGGGACTAACCTACTAACCCAAGGCCCAGTGCAAATTGCTGTTTTTTATGCCTGTTTCAGCATTTCGCAGAAAAGGAATATCAAACGGAGTCCAAACGGAATGAAACCTTCGGGAGAGTGATTTTTGGAACAAACGTGATCCAGAGGACTTGGAGTGGACGTCAAGAAATCAACGAGGAGGCCACGAGGCAGGGAGGCGCGCCTGCCCCCCTGGGCGCGCCCCCACCCTCGTGGGCCCCTCGCAGCTCAACCGACCTACTTCTTCCTCCTATATATACCCATATACCCTGAAACCAACCAGGAGCACCACGAAACCCTATTTCCACCGCCGCAACCTTCTGTACCCGTGAGATCCCATCTTGGGGCCTTTTCCGGCGCTCCGCCGGATGGGGAATCGATCACGGAGGGCTTCTACATCAACACCATAGCCTCTCCGATGATGTGTGAGTAGTTTACCACAGACCTTCGGGTCCATAGTTATTAGCTAGATGGCTTCTTCTCTCTCTTTGGATCTCAATACAAAGTTCTCCTCGATCTTCTTGGAGATCTATTCGATGTAACTCTTTTTGTGGTGTGTTTGTCAAGATCCGATGAATTGTGGGTTGTTGATCAAGATTATCTATGAACAATATTTGAATCTCCTCTGAATTCTTTTATGTATGATTTGTTATCTTTGCAAGTCTCTTCGAATTATCAGTTTGGTTTGGCCTACTAGATTGATCTTTCTTGCAATGGGAGAAGTGCTTAGCTTTGGGTTCAATCTTGCGTTGCTCGATCCCAGTGACAGAAGGGGAAACGACACGTATTCTATTGTTGCCATCAAGGATAAAAGATGGGGTTTATATAATATTGCTTGAGTTTATCCCTCTACATCATGTCATCTTGCCTAATGTGTTACTCTGTGCTAATGAACTTAATACTCTAGATGCATGCTGGATAGCGGTCGATGTGTGGAGTAATAGTAGTAGATGCAGAATCGTTTCGGTCTACTTGTCGCGGACATGATGCCTATATACATGATCATGCCTAGATATTCTCATAACTATGCACTTTTCTATCAATTGCTCGACAGTAATTTGTTCACCCACTGTAATACTTATGCTATCTTGAGAGAAGCCACTAGTGAAACCTATGGCCCCCGGGTCTATTTTCCATCATATAAGTTTCCAATCTATTTTTACTTTGCAATCGTTACTTTCAATCTTTATCATAAAAATACCAAAAAATATTATCTTATCATCTCTATCAGATCTTACTTTTGCAAGTGGCCGTGAAGGGCTTGACAACCCCTTTATCGCGTTGGTTGCAAGGTTCTTATTTGTTTGTGTAGGTATGAGGGACTTGCGTGTGGCCTCCTACTGGATTGATACCTTGGTTCTCAAAAACTGAGGGAAATACTTACGCTACTTTGCTGCATCACCCTTTCCTCTTCAAGGGAAAACCAACGCATGCTCAAGAGGTAACAATCGTCGCCTCCCACCTTGCAGCCTCTGTCGCTTTCACACTTTGACATCAGCCTCACAACACCATTGTGAGCCCTCATAGTATCGACATCGCTGCTCGCATTAGTGGTCATTGTCGCTCGTAGCAGGGGCGTGTGTCTGTTGATGGCTGGCCTTGCCTGGTTCAATATTCATATCCTTCTGTTCATTACCCTTATCCATTGATGGAAAGAATAGATGTCTGCTCAGTAAATGGCTGTACAGACTTTCTTCTATTGAGATCGAAGGCACGTGGGTACAAATTTTACGTAATAAGTATCTACAATCTAAGACCTTGGCCTAGGTTACCGTTAGACTCAATGATTCACCTCTTTGGAAGGGGTTGATGAGAACGAAAGTAACCTTCTTTCATAGAACTAAATTCATTATTGGAAACGGTAACCCGACGAGATTCTGAGAGGATACATGGTTAGGGGAGACGCCCTTAGCCACACAATATCCGTCTCTCTATAACATCGTACAGCGTAAAGGAGGCTTATGTTGCTACAATATTACAGTCCAACCCTTTAAATATCCAATTCCAGAGATCTTTGGTAGGAGATCGATGGGACGCGTGGGTTGATGGGTGTTCACCTCTTTGATGAAGCTGATAGTATTCACTGGGGATTAACTATGAATGGCATCTTCCCGGTGAAATCTATGTACTTGGACCTAATTGATTCTAGTCTGATTCCCAAATCAATACATATTTGAAAGGACAAGGTCCCGTTAAGAATCAAAGTCTTCATGTGGTTTGTTCACAAGGAGGTAGTTCTGACTAAGGATAACTTGGCAAACCGTAATTGGGAGGGTAGTCAAAGGTGTAGCTTTTGTGATCAAGATGAAACCATCAAACACCTCTTTCTCGATTGTCCGCTGGCCAAACTATTTTTTTACAGAAGGACTGTAAGGGAACCCCTACAGTATAATTGGTGCAACAAACCCAAATTGCAAGTACCATGCCTTGAACCTGGGTGGGTGGAAAGGCATCAGCCCCTTCCCACCACTAGGCTATGCCTTAGTCTGCCGCTGGCCAAACTATGATGGTGTTCAGTTCATATAGCCTTTAATATCACCCCTCCAAATAGTATTCACACATTATTTGGGATGTGACTAAATGGAGTAGAGACAAATATTGCGAGACGTATTCGGATAGGAGTATGTACATTACTTTGGGCTATATGGAACTGTAGAAATGATATAGTTTTTAACAGACAAACTCGTATACATTTTTTGCAGGTTATCTATAGGGTCACTGCTTGGATCCGTACGTGTTCGTTACTCACTCCTGTGGAAGCCAGGGAGCCTTTGGTTACTGGGTCAACCCGATGGAAGATGGTAGTTCGGGATGTGTACAACCGGTTTGGATGACAGTCCAGTAGTAGAATAGGTGTTTAGTCATCTAGTCATGTTTTTGCCCGGTTGTGGCATATTTTACTTCGTTTTTCACTTTTTCAGCTCAGAGCGAGCTTGTTTAGAATCATAGACTTTTCAGATACTCTGTTTAATAAAAAGACTGCATGCATCACTGATGCATGATGCAGAGGCCCGGGGTAATCCTCCTTTTCTAAAAAAATCATTGATGCAATGTTTGGATCTATACGTGGCCGTTAGTCACTCCTGTGGAAACTAGGGAGCCTTTGGTTACTGGATCTACCCGATGAAAGATGATAGCTTGGGATATCGATGAACCGGTTTGGATGGCGGTCCAGTAATAGAATATGTGTTTAGTCATCTAGTCCTGTTTACACCGGCTATGGCATATTTTACTTCATTTTGCACTTTTTCAGCTCCGAGCGAGCTTGCTTTGAATCATAGACTTTTCGAATACTTTGTTTAATAAAAGGTCTGCATGCATCACTCTGATGCAGAGACCGGAGTAATCCTTCTTTTCTAAAGTAAAAATTAAAAAAATTCCATTGATGCACCACGACGTTCTTCATCTCCCGCCGCGCTTCGGTTTGCATCATGGCCACCCCACCCAGACTCCAAGTTGCATGCTAATCTTTAAAGATTAGAGCCGAGGAGGGACGTACTCCATCGCCATGTTCTGTGTAAAGGTGCCCAATCATACCATAAACAGCGCACCGATCTGGGAGACGTTCAAAAACTTCTAAGAATCTTCCGTTTCTTCTCCTTCACAACCAAGGCATGGTTTTTGAGCTGATTTCCAATGCCTAGTATGACTTCACCAGGTTGAAAAAAAAAATGAATTCCACGGTCTTACAAACAATAGAACTCACCAACCTTGCTTGCCAATGATTTCACAAGGGGGCAAAATCATCCAGTGCATCATGGATCTGTATCCAGATTTTGAAGTGACTCAGATCTATCGTCGATGGCTTTGAGAAACCATCATACGGCACCATCAAAACAGGACGGCCACCAAAAGTCCACGGACCTCCCTCCATCACCTTGTCCCAGTCTCCTAAAAAAACGAGACCAGCCAGGACATCTGCACCAGCAGTATATATATACGGACCGCCGCCATTGGTGGCCATTGCCGCTCATAGCAGCAGCGTGTATTCTACAGTCCAAACATCTGCAGCAGCAGTATACATCGTCATCTTGTGGACAGGAAGAAGCGCAAGATGAACCAGATCAGATCACTCGCACGAGGCCATCTACATATATAGGTTCAGTCTACAATAGAAGCCAGACCATCACTGCTACATGCTACTAGTAAGTAGGCAGATAGAGAAACTAGCCTCTGAAACTAGCATGAGCAACCCACCAATTCGTCGACTGTACATAAGCAAACGAACCACTGAAAGCAGTACAAGGGACAGACTCATGGTGCCAAACTGCCCATTTTCTTACTGTCTCTACGGAGGTTACCGAAGTAATAATGGGAGCTAACAATTCAAACAGTTCATTCCTGCAAGTGTACTTCACACTTGGAGTACATACCACAACGGATCAATTTTCAGATGGGAATGGATCCTCACTGGCCACACCACCAGCAAACTCAACATCTACTCGTGATCAAGTTGAGAAATTGACTGGATATAAAACAAAAGCAACATCCGACTCAGACTGAATATCAGTTATAACGTACTATAGTGTGCTAACGGAAACTGTACTGACTAGGATTCTGAATTACTTTTCTCAATTACTTAGGCACAGTAGTGGATTCCTTACGACTTACAAAGGGAGTTCATACTTTCATAACAAATAATCATCAGTCAAAGCCCATGCACCAATAAATACTAAAATACTATAGATATCCCCATGGACACCTCCAGGCGATAATGTTACGTCACCTTATCAGTCATCGCATCATACTAACATGTCTCATCAGACAACCATCTCATATAGTATTGTTCAGCACCTCATCTCCACCATGTCCATCACCAGCGCCAGTACCTGCGAGCATAGTAAGTCAGAAACCAATGACAATTCCAATGGTGAACCGCGACGTGCGTAGACATACAGAAAAGTGCCAATGGAGTTACACATTAAGCTGGTTTGGTATTTATTTATCCTCTAGTGCAAAAGTGTCAATGGAGTTACACATTAAGCCGGTTTGGTCTCAGCTTCCATTTAGTTCTCTCCCATTTTCAACTGTTACGTGGCACGTTGTCAAGAGAACCGCGGTCCAGTACTGAATATTACCATAACACAGTTCACGCGGAAGAAAATATACTTTCTAGAAATCATCATGAGTAAAATCAATTCCTTGTCAGACCAAGCAGAACGAACTAAGACATGACAAGACTTAAAACCTGACAAGAAACATAATAGGTTCCGGCTATTTTTTCGAGTTTACAACTGAACTAGCTAAGCACAGCAGGGCTCTTCCAGAAATGACAAAACTATTGCGACGATTTCCTGCTGTTATGCATTCGGTGCTGAAATGAAAAGATATATACTTCAGATAGGCACACAAGGCTACATTTGAAACACAATTTATGCACATGACCAATAGAGAAGAACAATGACCTTAGATACTACTCGGATTCAAAGTTCATCAAGAGAATTTCCATTTAAGGAATTCATCAAGCAGCGAAAGGAAAATATATGTGATTTGAACTGCAATCATCAGCGTAACACTCAAGGATATGATAGGCATTTCAGCAACTAATGACTAAACATAAATTTATCTTACAATACTGCAAAGTAATTATATAAAGGCCGAAAATGCATAGGAGCGGACGAGCTCGCCTGCTCTTGGAATCGATGGACGTACCTCCGCATCGTGATATGGGCCGCTGCAGGTACAGTCGTGTGTATAGATTATTTTGCCATGCATGTCAGTTACGGCCGGACCCACGCCCATAGCGGACGGCCGTTCAGCGCAGGACCTGTACCAATACTTGAGGTAACGATTTCCAGGGAAACGGTACGGGTAACGACGTTTGCACGCGAGCACAAGGGGGTCCCACAGTGAGCATTCGTTCTGTTAGCCAGCTCCGTCCACGGTCACATATCCCTGGTGACCGATTTCCCCAACTGAACAAAGAGAAGAACCCTCTTTTATTCAAAAAAACAAAAAAAACAAAAATCTAGTACTGCGAAAATCAAACAGACACAACACATTACTACTCCCGGCTGAAACTTTCTGAACCGCCGTCAGTACATGAGTTTCTGAAGAAACGCATCCGTCACCCTTCGAGGACGCGCACAAGTTAAGACTGATTGAAAGTTTGGAACAGAGATGGGCACCTTGCTAATCCATGTTCCAGGCAAACTGAAAACAGCGTAGTTGTGAATAAAACAACCTGCGCATCAATATATGTGGGAGAGTGATTTGTGTCCACTCATCCGTTTACCCATACATGAGTGCTTCTCTAAAACAATTTAAATGTGCAGACTCACGGAAAAAACTTCCCCTTAATCGGGTTCCATAGATACAGCACAACCAAATACAGCAGCACGGTACTGTTACATACAAATACACGGTTGCTACACTAGACAACAATATTCGGCTATTGCATACACGGTTACTGAGCCCTCGCCCAACAGGAAAATTTTCAAGTTGATCCACAGAAAACATCCAAACCGAAGGTGGAAAGCCTCGCCCAGGCAGAGATACAACTTTGCAGGTTGCTGCACATGTTTGAGCATTTGGATTCCTTCCTTGGTTTCAGAAGGAGGTCACCCCGAGGACAAGCTGTACTTCTATGTCCTGTTTGCCGGCATATACTGCAGAAGCGTCAGCTTCCGCATTGCTGCCTTAATGAGCTCTATTGCTGCCTTGTATGATGTTGTGTTTGGGTCCCCAAGTATTACAACCTCCATAACGTGTGTGTACAAATTCGAATGGCGAAATTTGATAGAGTTAAGCAAAATCTGGTCCTTCTGCAGGTTTGCCAAATGATCTGGCAGCACATCTATTGCACCCTTGGTTCATCTTTTTAGAATGTGCTTCTTTGTTATCTTGGTGAAGCCCAGGAAATCGAGGTCCTAGCAGCACAGATAATTGTCAGTTATTCATAATGTGTCATCTTATGACAAAAAAACGCAGCTGATTCTGCAGGCATAGTACATTACCAGCATGGCAGTAGAGCACACAAGCATGCTCGAAATTACCACTCGCATGTAATCTCTGCTCCATTTTCAAATACCTCCACTCCATAGACAACTTTGCACCATTTGTCATGCTTCCCTGGGTAGTACCAGTGTGCCAAGTATAATTCAAAATATAACCATGAAGTGCAGTTCATCAAGCTATAATCTAATTGTTTCAGCAGGTGGCATGGTGTTACCCTATAATCTAATTCTGAGTTTGCCTCACCAAGCAGCCACAGACAATTTCCTGCATACACTTGGTTCGATCGACGTTCAGCCGGCTCTTCACATACCTCACACAAAAGCGAATTTCCTACAAGTACAGGTTGTAATAACCATATGCTTCTCCTAGTGAGTCGAACGAACTACCAACTATCAGAACAAGTACTATATCTGTTCTTTCTTCAGCAAATTCCCTGAAGTTCTTCCGCACACCCTGTCGTCGCACCGCGGCCGCTCCAGGGGTGCTCTGCCAACCGGTATCCTGCAACATCCAATTACAAATTCAGCAACCACACTATGGACAGACTTGCCACAGCACTAAAAGGCCAACACACAATAATTAGACGACCGAGTAGCAGCTAAATCGTTGAACGTCTTTTGTCCAGCCAGGCGTTTGTGGATCATCTCTCAGCACCAACTGACCCGAGTCCACCGCAAAGGCAGTCTCGCAAGTACCATTGTCGTTCAAGTCCACAGGCCTCACGGCTACCGCGGCGCTCACATCCCTGTCATCGGTGCAACCACCGGCTTAATCCGACAGATCCACCGGAAGCCTCCTTGTCAAGAAGTTCGTCCCCCACACTCAAAGTCAGCGGTGCAAATCTGCGGAAGAATCAGAAGCACATCTAACATCCAAACTAGAAGATAGTCAGATCCAAATCAATCTCTCAAGGCCAAGAAACTTACCTATGGACTAGATCTGAAAGGAACTCGAATTCATCTGTCTTCTCCAAAATCGCTTCATAGCAGTGCTCTGCCGCCGCCGCGGAAAGGTATTCGAGTTTAATTACGCGCTCTGCTCTCCGCCTCGAACTCATGGCCCCGCTTCAAAACTTTTCCCCACAGCTGCGAGCGATTACTCGCCGTGAAAGTAGACGGTCCCGGGGCGACCGCACAACCTTGTACCACTAGCACACCTCCGTTAACCCATGCCCCGCCCAGCCGCCGTCAGTTGTCTCTACAGCTCATACTGGGTTCGAAATTCCCTTCAGGCTGCCGGTATTGTCAGTCGCACACACCCCACGACCTGTACTGCCCGTTCAGATAACAGGAGCGCGCGAGCCCGTGTGCTCTATCGCCGTTGTCTATAAAGGCTTGCTATTACCTGCAGGATAGAAATATTCAAATGGATAATGGAGACAGAAGACACTCAGATTGGAAAGTTTCTTAAACCCCGTTGACTGGAGATAAACCATGAAGACACCAGAATCTGTCTGTACAAGGACTGCATTACTCTCCTCGGCAAACCCCAGTAAAGGAGAGAGTATCCAATGCAAGTTGGTCTGAGCTCCTCAAACTCAATAGCTCTATTGAGCACCCAAACATCCAAACCATTAGAATCAGGCTTTCTCTTCCATAATTTGGCGTGAAATTGTGAGAGATGGATGAAGCCAAGCCCACCATCTTCGGCCGGCATAATCCATAACTTTTTATAGGGTTCTACAGGTGCTGGCAGCTCTGTCATAGCTAGGGTGTGCTTATCCAGCTCAAACTCAAGTATGACATTTTGACGATGCACTGGAAGTAACCAGCAAAGGGAATTCCCAATCATAGTACTGGCTCGTTCCAGAGGTAAAAATTTCAGCTGCAGTGATTTGATGTTGCTCCATATCCCAGTCTCCGATGAGTAAAGGGATACGGAGACTCTCGTACATGCTCTGTCACGGGCTACCAGGGCCACCTGGAAATGGCTTGAACTGCAGCCTTGGCCGCGGGCAGGGCGAAGCACAGCCCCGTTGAAGATGAACATCTGCTTGCTGTCCACCTCAGGTGGGGAGATGAGGCGGCGCTGCTCGCGGGCGACGGGGTCCCACACAAGTAGGCGGCGCGGCGGCCATGGGCTGAGGAAGAGGACAAGCCCGTGGCGGCAGTCGATGACGCGATTGCTCTCGTGTACAGGCATGGAGAAGCGAGCGCCGGGGATGCGATCCGGTCGATCCAGCATCGGAACAAACGGGCAGGAGAAAGGATTCCTGAGGAAGAAGCCAAGGAGAGGGGGCCTGCCGTGGTGGGCGCGGAAGCGGCGCTGGAACTGGCGGTCGGAGACGATGCTGCGTCAACGCTTGCAGACGAGGGAGGCCCGGGGAGGGAGGAAGGCCGTGGCGGGAGGCGGAGGAGAATCTCCCGGAGCAGGTCGTCGGCGTCTGGCAGAGAGGCCGGCAGAGCGGTGCGGCGGCGGCGGCGGCGGGGAGACATCTCCCCTCTCGTGCTCATGGTAGGGCTTGCAGCTCCTCTCAATGTTTGATTCGGATAGTTGAGAAGACTGGTCTAGGTAAGATGTGATATGGACATGCAACTTGTATTATTAAAAGGCCAAAGCCAGCATATATATACATATATATAGGAATGTCAAAAGACTACAAGAGGATGCCAAAAGACTAAAATACAAAAGGGCAAAAGACATCACTAATATAAGACTACCCACCATGGGAGTAAGATAGGTAGTAACATCACACATATCTAGATAAAATAGATGATGTGGCAAGCAATAAATGAAGAAAGAGAGGCATGTGGTAACATGGCTAGCTACTACTAATATGAGTAACATCACACATATCAAGGCAAGATGAGTCTATAACCTAATAAATAAAGTGTTCCATGTTACCACACATATGTTACTCCCCACTATAGAGATAGTAACATACCATTATGGGTTAGTCTAACTCTAACAAGATGAAGGCCAACCGGCGCCGCCGGCCAAGATGCGGCAACGGTGAGTCGTGCCAAGATGCGGCAACGGTGAGTCGTGCCCGTGGTAGCGATGCGGCGCACGGGTAAGGCCAACCTGGCCATCTGGGCTATGCCAGTTGGGCTGGCCCGTTAGCACGCAGGCAGGGGCATGGAGCGAGCTAAATGGGTCGTGCCCAGCACGCGGCACGCTAAAGACTGGGCACGCAGGCAGGCTGGCATGGCATGGCCCGTTTTATCTATTTTTAATTTTTCTGATTTTTTTGATATATAGCCCGAAAAAACATCCCGGTAGGACAAAAAAACATAGGCCAAACATGCTAAACATGCCATGGGCCGGCCCATTTACTAGACGGGCCATGGCCCGTGTCGTAAACATGCATGCAAGGGTCATGCCGTGCAGGTACTACTCAATTTGTTTTGCTAGGTGACTTTTACTAAATTGATAACCTTGAGACTCTAACAGAGAAAAATACTTGCTGCTAGGCGACAACACCCTTATACTTAAGAGATCCCAACCACTCATGCGGGAGCAAGCACGCGACAGTGAAAATTAACATAGCGAAGTGCGCATCAGCCTCCAGTAATTTACTAGACACAAAAAAGACCACAGACCGCCCATAGTGATGTACTTCTGATTACATTTAGAAAAAGAAGATGGTTAAATTTTCTAGAGATCTTGCCCAAAGTATGATTGTTTTTGATATTTTTTTGGGGCAAAAACTTCTGATCTATTCATCTTCAATCATAATAGTACAACGAATACTAGAAATAATAAAAATTAGATCTAAATCTATAGACCACCTAGCGACGACTACAAGCACTGAAGCGAGCCGAAGGTGTGCCGCTGTTATCAGCCCTCCCTCGCCGGATCCGGGCAAACCTTGTTATACTAGACAGTCGAGAAGTCGTCGTGCTAAGACTCCATAAAACCAACGCACCAGAACAGCAACCGCCGCCGATGAAGAGTGTAGATCAGAAGGATTCAACCTGAAGACACACGAAAATAGACGAACGACGAACAGATCCGAGCAAATCCACCAAAGACAGATCCGCTAGAGACACGCCTCCACACGCCCACTGACGATGCTAGACGCATCACCGGAATGGGGCTAGGCGGGGAGACCTTTATTCCATCTTCAGGGAGCCGCCATTATCTTGCCTTCCTGAGCAGGACACAAACCCTAACAAAACTTGAAAAAAGATCTAAGAACAGAGCCCTCCCACCAGTAAGGATCGGGATCCACTCTGCCCCCATGGCCATAAGGCCGCCGGAGACGGGACATACCAACGACGGCGCCGGCGAGAGGCAGAGGAACGCTATCTTTTTGGAAAGGCGGCGGTTGGCTACCGATTGGTCTTTTTTGGATAATTTACTTCACCGAAAGACCAAGACTAAGTTGCTAGGTTATTTCAGCAACTACATACTGTATTAGCAAAAGAAGAGGTATTCTCTTCTTTTTTAAAGAAATATTGGAAGTTGATGCGGAGCATCCTACAAACATCACCATGTCAAGTGTCTGTTTGGCAAGTGACACGTGCGACATCTAATTCACATACATAAAGGTGAATCATCTCCTTTACACGTGTTCACTTGACCCCTTCGAGGATGGTATACTACTTGACACTTCTCCTGTGTGCATGCATAGGTATTGTCAGAACTTCACGGATGTCGACGAGGAGTGCGAGCGCAAGTGTACGTCTACACCATCCGCGAGGGAGGCATGGAAGAGAAGACGGGAGAAAGGAGAAGAAGAAGGCGGAGCGGCTGCTGGAGCCAGGCCGGACGTCTGGACCGCCGTCCGGATCATCCGGACCCTCCCCTGGATCGTCCGGATAACTGCGCCGAAGACACCCGAAGGCTTCACTTGAAGCCGGATCATCCGGGACTCCGTCCAGATAATCCGGATCCCCGATGCTCGAATCCACCGGGATCGCAAGTCAGAGAGCCCGTGAAACCTCTACGTGAAGCAGGACCATCCGGATGAAGACCCGGATCATCCGGACATGCCCGGATCATTCGGACCCCCATCCGGATCATACGGCCTTGCCTGCGTGCATGTCTCCGGGCCGAGGCCCATGTACCCATTCGCCCACCTAACTTACCCCTTCGCCGCTTAGACTACAAATAGACCTCCTCCTCCACCATTTGAGGGTTAGCACAGGTTTAGCTCATTTGAGATGGAGCTTTGCTCATCCATACGGATCTACTCCATCGAGAGAGACCGCCACCTCTACGGAGAAGATCCACCTTGGATTCAAGACCCCTTCATGGGATAACCCCTCAAGACCTCCTCTTGAAGATGAACTTTACCTTGTATCTTTCCCTTTGTTGTTCATGTACCTTGTGGATCTTGTGTGTTTGATTGTCTAGTGGATGTGTGATTGGACTTGTTCTTGAGTGTTCCTCTCGTTTTACCTCATGTTTCCCCTCGTGTTCTTCGTGTTCTTCGCGGGATCCCCTCCATTTCATGAAAGATCGGGCACCTAGGGTTCTACCCTACATCATCTTGGTATCATGAGCCACGTTGATCACGACTTTGGAGTCTTTCTCCTTTGTTTTCTAGCTTGATTTTGTTGTTTTTCATCCTAATTCAAAAATCCCCACAAAAATAGCCCCCCAAATTTTTTTTTTGTGATTTGTTGGTATGATGAAGTTTTGTTGATTTTGATCCATGAATTTGTTGTGTTGCAAGTGGATCTAACCTTTCCCCACCATCTCCACCTCGAAATCCATCCAAACTCCACGAAATCCTCGAATTTGACCCCGTTTTCGAGTTCATCCCGAGCCATCCCCGTGCGCAGTTGACCTGCCCGGATCATTCGGACCTAGACCCGGATCATCCGGACCCGCCCGGATCATCCGGCTATCTCTGTTGAAACTGCATTCTCTGCATTTTTTACCACCGCCACCTACGCCTCCGCATACCCACTTCCACCACCACCACCTAACTTCCGCAAACCCATTCAATACACTAAACCCTACCACCATTTGACCGCTACCAACCCCGACACATTTTCTTTTGAGAATTTGAGTTGTGGTTCATCGTTTCCTAGGGTGTTTCGGCTAACTAGGAACGGTTCGACATCGACATCACCGACGCTCATCTTCACCAAGGACTCAACACCGACCACGTCATCTACATACGTCCTTGCTTACACCCGACATACCACAGACGGTAACTTCGACGACATCTTTGTCTACACTTTGCCATTGCATTGATAACCACATAGCCCATTTTGCGTAACTTACCCATTGAGACTATCCTTTGAGTATTGCCGGCAACGTTACTTGTGCACATTAGTGAGCATACTTCCCATAGGATACATACCATATCTTCGTGTTGCATATCTCATCTCTTGTGTCACAAGGTTGTCATCGCATACACAATTGCTATCTTGGTTTGTGCATTGTGGCCATATCAAAAAAAAGAATAATCTTTTAAGCAAGAGAGTGAACAAAGATCTTGTAAGCAATAGCCATAGCATCGTACCACATTGCATAAGATTGTCATATCCGATCATCTTGGATCACCGTGTGAGAAACACCGGGAACCATACATAATAGCATACTTGGGATAGAAAGTTGATACATTTCGTATCCGCCTATTGAGCAATCGTGCTAGCGTCTCTCTTGAGTTGTGCAACAGGAGTGTTTTCCGTAGATTCCACATTTTGTGCTCATTCCTTGGTTGCACGGCCCCATTTATCTATCCGTGTGTGCGTTTTCGTGTGCCATTCATTGCTATTGGTCTACTTGTTTCACTTGCGAATTTGTGAATCTCTTTCAACATTATTGACTCTTGCTAACATTTTGCATCAAATGTTTGTGCCACTATCCTCACCAAGCTACTCCATAAGCTTTACTTGATAGGTGTGAGTGAACAAGTCTGGTACCAATTCCACTATTCTTTCATTTCACATTGAGTGAAACGAGATACATCCTCAACTTTGGGAAAAGGCAACTTGGTATTGTTTATCTCATTTCCTACTCACCTTTTCTCGAGTCTTGTGATGGATAGGCAAAGCACACCTCCTTCGGTCTACAACAACAACGACGAGTTTGATGCCATGAACAACAACTTCGACGCCGAGATGGATGCTCAAATGGAAGAGATCAAGGCCCTCATCAAGTCCTACAAGAGATCTTCCTCATCTTCGAGAAGACACTCAAGTGCACATCCTTCCGATCTACCATCTTCGGCAAGGTCACATCAGCATCAACACCACCACCGACGAGAACGTGAAGGTTAAGAGCTCAACACCAACAACCGCTCAACGACTTCACCATCTCCCTTGGCAGCTTCGCCAAGCGACTTCAAGGCATCTTCGCCTTTGGACATGCGGCATCTTCGCCCACAAGCACCTCAAGAGAAGCTCCCCAAGCTCAAGTCCCCGACATCCACGAGCTACTACGACCTCGACAACGACCACAAGATTCCTTTCTATGGGACTCAAGAACCCGAGGAGTATCTCACGTGGGAGCGCCTAATGGACAACTACCTCAAGCTACATCAAGTCCCTCCCGAAGAACAAGTGAAATGTGCCACAAGAAACTTCCACGACTAAGCGTAGACTGAAGGAAATATGCCCTAGAGGCAATAATAAAGTTATTATTTATTTCCTTATATCATGATAAATGTTTATTATTCATGCTAGAATTGTATTAACCGGAAACATGATACATGTGTGAATACATAGACAAACAGAGTGTCACTAGTATGCCTCTACTTGACTAGCTCGTTAATCAAAGATGGTTATGTTTCCTGGCCATAGACATGAGTTGTCATTTGATTAACGGGATCACATCATTAGAAGAATGATGTGATTGACTTGACCCATTCCGTTAGCTTAGCACTTGATCGTTTAATATGTTGCTATTGCTTTCTTCATGACTTATACATGTTCCTATGACTACGAGATTATGCAACTCCCGTTTACCGGAGGAACACTTTGTGTGCTACCAAACGTCACAACGTAACTGGGTGATTATAAAGGTGCTCTACAGGTGTCTCCGAAGGTACTTGTTGGGTTGGCGTATTTCGAGATTAGGATTTGTCACTCCGATTGTCGGAGAGGTATCTCTGGGCCCACTCGGTAATGCACATCACTATAAGCCTTGCAATCATTGTAACTAATGAGTTAGTTGCGAGATGATGTATTACGGAACGAGTAAATAAACTTGCCGGTAACGAGATTGAACTAGGTATTGAGATACCGACGATCGAATCTCGGGCAAGTAACATATCGATGACAAAGGGAACAACGTATGTTGTTATGCGGTTTGACCGATAAAGATCTTCGTAGAATATGTAGGAGCCAATATGAGCACCCAGGTTCCGCTATTGGTTATTGGCCGGAGACGTGTCTCGGTCATGTCTACATAGTTCTCGAACCCATAGGGTCCGCACGCTTAAAGTTTCGGTGACGATTGTATTATGAGTTTTTGTGTTTTGATGTACCGAAGGTTGTTCGGACTCCCGGATGTGATTACGGACATGACGAGGAGTCTCGAAATGGTCGAGATGTAAATATCAATATATTGGACGACTATGTTCGGACACCGGAATGGTTTCAGGGAGTTTCGGACATATATCGGAGTACCGGGGGTTACCGGAACCCCCCGGGGAGTTTAATGGGCCAAGATGGGCCTTAGTGGAGAAGAGGAGGGGCGGCTAGGGCTGGTCGCGCGCCCCGTGCCCCTCTAGTCCGAATTGGACAAGGAGGGGGGCGGCGCCCCCTTTCCTTCCCCCTCTCTCCTTCCCTTCCTTTCCCCCTCCTACTCCAACTAGGAAAAGAGGGAGTCCTACTCCTAGTGGGAGTAGGACTCCTCCCTGGCGTGCCCTCCCCTGGCCGGCCGCCTCCTCCCCCCTGGTCCTTTATATACGGGGGCACCTCTAGACACAACAATTGATCTCTTGATCTCTTAGCCATGTGCGGTGCCCCCCTCCACCATATTCCACCTCGATCATATCGTAGCGGTGCTTAGGCGAAGCCCTGCGTCGGTAGCATCATCATCACCATCACCACGCCGTCGTGCTGACGGAACTCTCCCATGAAGCTCTGCTAGATCAGAGTTCGCCGGACGTCATCGAGCTGAACGTGTGCTGAACTCGGAGGTGCCGTACGTTCGGTACTTGGATCGGTCGGATCGTGAAGACGTACAACTACATCAACCGCGTTGTGATAACGCTTCCACTTTCGGTCTATGAGGGTACGTGGACAACACTCTCCCCTCTCGTTGCTATGCATCACCATGATCTTGTGTGTGCGTAGGAAAAATTTTGAAATTACTACGTTCCCCAAAAGTGGCATCCGAGCCTGGTTTTATGCGTAGATGTTATATGCACGAGTAGAACACAAGTGAGTTGTGAGCGATACAAGTCATACTGCTTACCAGCATGTCATACTTTGGTTCGGCGGTATTGTTGGATGAAGCGGCCCGGACCAACATTACGCGTACGCTTACGCGAGACTGGTTCTACCGACGTGCTTTGCACACAGGTGGCTGGCGGGTGTCAGTTTCACCAACTTTAGTTGAACCGAGTGTGGCTACGCCCGGTCCTTGAGAAGGTTAAAACCGCACTAACTTGATGAACTATCGTTGTGGTTTTGATGCGTAGGTAAGAACGGTTCTTGCTCAGCCCGTAGCAGCCACGTAAAACTTGCAACAACAAAGTAGAGGACGTCTAACTTGTTTTTGCAGGGCATGTTGTGATGTGATATGGTCAAGACATGATGCTATATTTTATTGTATGAGATGATCATATTTTTAACCGAGTTATCGGCAACTAGCAGGAGCCATATGATTGTCGCTTTATTGTATGCAATGCAATCGCCCTGTAATGCTTTACTTTATCACTAAGCGGTAGCGATAGTCGTAGAAGCAATAGTTGGCGAGACGACAACGATGCTACGATGGAGATCAAGGTGTCGCGCCGGTGACGATGGTGATCATGACGGTGCTTCGGAGATGGAGATCACAAGCACAAGATGATGATGGCCATATCATATCACTTATATTGATTGCATGTGATGTTTATCCTTTATGCATCTTATTCTGCTTTGTTTGATGGTAGCATTATAAGATGATCTCTCACTAAATTTCAAGATAAAAGTGTTCTCCCTGAGTATGCACCGTTGCCAAAGTTCGTCATGCCGAGACACCACGTGATGGTCAGGTGTGATAAGCTCTACGTTCATCTACAACGGGTACAAGCCAGTTTTGCACACGCAGAATACTAAGGTTAAACTTGACGAGCCTAGCATATGCAGATATGGCCTCGGAACACTGAGACCGAAAGGTCGAGCGTGAATCATATAGTAGATATGATCAACATAGTGATGTTCACCATTGAAAACTACTCCATCTCACGTGATGATCGGACATGGTTTAGTTGATTTGGATCACGTGATATCTTAGATGATCAGAGGGATATCTATCTAAGTGGGAGTTCTTAAATAATATGATTAATTGAACTTAAATTTATCATGAACTTAGTACCTGTTAGTATTTTGCTTGTCTATGTTGTTTGTAGATAGATGGCCCGTGTTGTTGTTCCGTTAAATTTTAATGCGTTCCTTGAGAAAGCAAAGTTGCAAGATGATGGTAGCAATTACACGGACTGGGTCCCTAACTTGAGGATTATCCTCATTGTTGCACAGAAGAATTACGTCCTGGAAGCATCGCTAGGTGCCAGGCCTGCTGCAGATGCAACTGACGACGTTAAGAACGTCTGGCAGAGCAAAGCTGATGACTACTCGATAGTTCAGTGTGCCATGCTTTACGGCTTAGAACCGGGACTTAAACGATGTTTTGAACGTCATGGAGCATATGAGATGTTCCAGGAGTTGAAGTCAATATTTCAAGCAAATGCCCGGATTGAGAGATATGAAGTCTGCAATAAGTTCTACAGCTGCAAGATGGAGGAGAATAGTTCTGTCAGTGAGCATATACTTAGAATGTCTGGGTACTGCAATCACTTGATTCAACTGGGAGTTAATCTTCCGGATGATAGTGTCAGTGACAGAATTCTTCAATCACTGCCACCAAGCTACAAGAGCTTCGTGATGAACTATAATATGCAAGGGATGGATAAGACAATTCCCGAGCTCTTCGCAATGCTAAAGGCTGCGGAGGTAGAAATCAAGAAGGAGCATCAAGTGTTGATGGTCAATAAGACCACTAGTTTCAAGAAAAAGGGTAAAGGGAAGAAGAAGGGGAACTTCAAGAAGAACATCAAACAAGTTGCTGCTCAAGAGAAGAAACCCAAGTCTGGACCTAAGCCTGAGACTGAGTGCTTCTACTGCAAGCAGACTGGTCACTGGAAGTGGAACTGCCCCAAGTATTTGGCAGATAAGAAGGATGGCAAGGTGAACAAAGGTATATGTGATATACATGTTATTGATGTGTACCTTACCAGAGCTCGCAGTAGCACCTGGGTATTTGATATTGGTTCTGTTGCTAATATCTGCAACTCGAAACAGGGACTACGGATTAAGCGAAGACTGGCTAAGGACGAGGTGACGATGCGCGTGGGAAATGGTTCCAAAGTCGATGTGATCGCCGTCGGCACGCTACCTCTACATCTACCTTCGGGATTAGTTTTAGACCTGAATAATTGTTATTTGGTGCCAGCGTTGAGCATGAACATTATATCTGGATCTTGTTTGATGCGAGACGGTTATTCACTTAAATCTGAGAATACTGGTTGTTCTATTTATATGAGTAATATCTTTTATGGTCATGCACCCTTGAAGAGTGGTCTATTTTTGTTGAATCTTGAAAGTAGTGATGCACATATTCATAATGTTGAAGCCAAAAGATGCAGAGTTGATAATGATAGTGCAACTTATTTGTGGCACTGCCGTTTGGGTCATATTGGTGTAAAGCGCATGAAGAAACTCCATACTGATGGACTTTTGGAATCACTTGATTATGAATCACTTTGTACTTGCGAACCGTGCCTCATGGGCAAGATGACTAAAACGCCGTTCTCCGGAACTATGGAGCGAGCAACTGATTTGTTGGAGATCATACATAGTGATGTATGTGGTCCAATGAATGTTGAGGCTCGCGGCGGGTATCGTTATTTTCTCACCTTCACAGATGATTTAAGCAGATATGGGTATATCTACTTAATGAAACATAAGTCTGAAACATTTGAAAAGTTCAAAGAATTTCAGAGTGAAGTTGAAAATCATCGTAACAAGAAAATAAAGTTTCTACGATCAGATCGTGAAGGAGAATATTTGAGTTACGAGTTTGGTCTACATTTGAAACAATGCGGAATAGTTTCGCACCTCACGCCACCCGGAACACCACGGCGTAATGGTGTGTCTGAACGTCGTAATCGTACTTTACTAGATATGGTGCGATCTATGATGTCTCTTACTGATTTACCGCTATCATTTTGGGGTTATGCTCTAGAGACAGTTGCATTCACGTTAAATAGGGCACCATCAAAATCCGTTGAGACGACACCTTATGAACAGTGGTTTGGGAAGAAACCAAAGTTGTCATTTCTTAAAGTTTGGGGCTGCGATGCTTATGTGAAAAAGCTTCAACCTGATAAGCTCGAACCCAAATCGGAGAAATGTGTCTTCATAGGATACCCAAAGGAAACTGTTGGGTACACCTTCTATCACAGATCCGAAGGCAAAACATTCGTTGCTAAAAATGGATCCTTTCTAGAGAAGGAGTTTCTCTCGAAAGAAGTGAGTGGGAGGAAAGTAGAACTTGATGAGGCAACTGTACCTGCTCCCTTATTGGAAAGTAGTTCATCACACAAACCAGTTCCTGTGACACCTACACCAATTAGTGAGGAAGCTAATGATGATGATCATAAAGCTTCAGATCAAGTTACTACCGAACCTCGTAGGTCAACCAGAGTGAGATCCGCACCAGAGTGGTACGGTAATCCTGTTCTGGAGGTCATGTTACTAGACCATGACGAACCTATGAACTATGAAGAAGCGATGGTGAGCCCAGATTCCGCAAAATGGCTTGAGGCCATGAAATCTGAGATGGGATCCATGTATGAGAACAAAGTGTGGACTTTGGTTGACTTGCCCGATGATCGGCAAGCAATTGAGAATAAATGGATCTTCAAGAAGAAGACAGACGCTGACGGTAATGTTACTGTCTATAAAGCTCGACTTGTTGCGAAAGGTTTTCGACGAGTTCAAGGGATTGACTACGATGAGACCTTCTCACCCGCAGCGATGCTTAAGTCCGTCCGAATCATGTTAGCAATTGCCGCATTTTATGATTATGAAATTTGGCAAATGGATGTAAAGACTGCATTCCTGAATGGATTTCTGGAAGAAGAGTTGTATATGATGCAACCTGAAGGTTTTATCGATCCAAAGGGAGCTAACAAAGTGTGCAAGCTCCAGTGATCCATTTATGGACTGGTGCAAGCCTCTCGGAGTTGGAATAAATGCTTTGATAGTGTGATCAAAGCATATGGTTTTATACAGACTTTTGGAGAAGCCTGTATTTACAAGAAAGTGAGTGGGAGCTCTGTAGCATTTCTAATCTTATATGTGGATGACATATTGTTGATTGGAAATGATATAGAATTTCTGGATAGCATAAAAGGATACTTGAATAAAAGTTTTTCAATGAAGGACCTCGGTGAAGCTGCTTACATATTGGGCATCAAGATCTATAGAGATAGATCAAGACGCTTAATTGGACTTTCACAAAGCACATACCTTGACAAGGTTTTGAAGAAGTTCAAAATGGATCAAGCAAAGAAAGGGTTCTTGCCTGTGTTACAAGGTGTGAAGTTGAGTAAGACTCAATGCCCGACCACTGCAGAAAATAGAGAGAAAATGAAAGATGTCCCTATGCTTCAGCCATAGGCTCTATCATGTATGCAATGCTGTGTACCAGACCTGATGTGTGCCTTGCTATTAGTTTAGCAGGGAGGTACCAAAGTAATCCAGGAGTGGATCACTGGACAGCGGTCAAGAACATCCTGAAATACCTGAAAAGGACTAAGGATATGTTTCTCGTTTATGGAGGTGACAAAGAGCTCATCGTAAATGGTTACGTTGATGCAAGCTTTGACACTGATCCGGACGATTCTAAATCGCAAACCGGGTACGTGTTTATATTGAATGGTGGAGCTGTCTGTTGGTGCAGTTCTAAACAAAGCGTCGTGGTAGGATCTACGTGTGAAGCGGAGTACATAGCTGCTTCGGAAGCAGCAAATGAAGGAGTCTGGATGAAGGAGTTCATATCCGATCTAGGTGTCATACCTAGTGCATCGGGTCCAATGAAAATCTTCTGTGACAATACTGGTGCAATTTCCTTGGCAAAGGAATCCAGATTTCACAAGAGGACCAAGCACATCAAGAGATGCTTCAATTCCATCTCGGACCAAGTCCAGGTGGGAGACATAGAGATTTGCAAGATACATACGGATCTGAATGTTGCAGACCCATTGACTAAGCCTCTTCCATGAGCAAAACATGATCAGCACCAAGGCTCCATGGGTGCTAGAATCATTACTGTGTAATCTAGATTATTGACTCTAGTGCAAGTGGGAGACTGAAGGAAATATGCCCTAGAGGCAATAATAAAGTTATTATTTATTTCCTTATATCATGATAAATGTTTATTATTCATGCTAGAATTGTATTAACCGGAAACATGATACATGTGTGAATACATAGACAAACAGAGTGTCACTAGTATGCCTCTACTTGACTAGCTCGTTAATCAAAGATGGTTATGTTTCCTGGCCATAGACATGAGTTGTCATTTGATTAACGGGATCACATCATTAGAAGAATGATGTGATTGACTTGACCCATTCCGTTAGCTTAGCACTTGATCGTTTAATATGTTGCTATTGCTTTCTTCATGACTTATACATGTTCCTATGACTATGAGATTATGCAACTCCCGTTTACCGGAGGAACACTTTGTGTGCTACCAAACGTCACAACGTAACTGGGTGATTATAAAGGTGCTCTACAGGTGTCTCCCAAGGTACTTGCTGGGTTGGCGTATTTCGAGATTAGGATTTGTCACTCCGATTGTCGGAGAGGTATCTCTGGGCCCACTCGGTAATGCACATCACTATAAGCCTTGCAAGCATTGTAACTAATGAGTTAGTTGCGAGATGATGTATTACGGAACGAGTAAAGAGACTTGCCAGTAACGAGATTGAACTAGGTATTGAGATACCGACGATCGAATCTCGGGCAAGTAACATACCGATGACAAAGGGAACAACGTATGTTGTTATGCGGTTTGACCGATAAAGATCTTCATAGAATATGTAGGAGCCAATATGAGCATCCAGATTCTGCTATTGGTTATTGGCTGGAGACGTGTCTCGGTCATGTCTACATAGTTCTCGAACCTGTAGGGTCCACACACTTAAAGTTTCGGTGACGATTGTATTATGAGTTTTTGTGTTTTGATGTACCGAAGGTTGTTCGGAGTCCCGGATGTGATTACGGACATGACGAGGAGTCACGAAATGGTCGAGACGTAAGGATCGATATATTAGACGACTATGTTCGGACACTGGAATGGTTTCGGGGAGTTTCGGACATATATACCGGAGTACCGGGGGGTTACCGGAACCCCCCGGGGAGTTTAATGGGTCAAGATGGGCCTTAGTGGAGAAGAGGAGGGGCGGCTACCGGAACCCCCCGGGGAGTTTAATGGGTCAAGATGGGCCTTAGTGGAGAAGAGGAGGGGCGGCTAGGGCTGACCGCGCGCCCCCTCCCCCTCTAGTCCGAATTGGACAAGGAGGGAGGGGCGGCGCCCCCTTTCCTTTCCCCTCTCTCCTTCCCTTCCTTTCCCCCTCCTACTCCAACTAGGAAAAGAGGGAGTCCTACTCCCGGTGGGAGTAGGACTCCTCCCTGGCACGCCCTCCCCTGGCCGGCCGCCTCCTCCCCCCTTGTCCTTTATATACGGGGGCAGGGGGCACCTCTAGACACAACAATTGATCTCTTGATCTCTTAGCCGTGTGCGGTGCCCCCCCTCCACCATATTCCACCTCGATCATATTGTAGCGGTGCTTAGGCGAAGCCCTGCGTCGGTAGCATCATCATCACCGTCACCACGCCGTCGTGCTGATGGAACTCTCCCGTGAAGCTCTGCTGGATCGGAGTTCGCGGGACGTCATCGAGCTGAACGTGTGCTGAACTCGGAGGTGCCGTACGTTCGGTACTTGGATCGGTCGGATCGTGAAGACGTACAACTACATCAACCGCGTTGTGCTAACGCTTCCGCTTTCGGTCTACGAGGGTACGTGGACAACACTCTCCCCTCTCGTTGCTATGCATCACCATGATCCTGTGTGTGCGTAGGAATTTTTTTGAAATTACTACGTTCCCCAACATAGACATGGTGGCTTCACACACCTTCGAAGACCTACGACATGAGTTGGCCCAAGACGAAGAGAGTTATGCGGCGAGAGTTCGTGCCTCCAGCCTACACGGAACAACTTCTACGCCAATTGGAGAACACCATCCAAGGATCCAAGTCCATCGACGCGTACTTCAAGGCGATGAAGAATGCCTTGCGACGAGCCGGTGTGGACGACCTCATTTCGATGAAGTTCCACTTCATGATGGGATTGCACAACGACATCTCCAAGACTATCTTCCTCGAGAACTACAAGTCCCTCGACGACTACTACATTGGTGCTCTCAAGGCGGAACAAAAACTCATGAAGGCCAAGGCTTCTCCACCCCAAGCACACTTCTCGAAGACCAAGCTCCAAGACGGCGAGCATGAGGCTAGTACCACCACGATGTCCAAGCCCGACGAGCTCCAAGACGATGCTCCCAAGTTCGAATTCACCGCCATCCCTCTTTGTGGCATTGATGATGCCGAGTCTACTTCGACTCTTTTTCAAGATGGTGCGGCGATGACTATGACTACGGAGCCATTCGAGGACCAAGCTTTGGAGGAGAATGGCATGGTGACGAGCAAGGATGATGCTTCCATCTTAGGAGGTGAGAGTGATGATGTGCCATCTTCGGCCTTCATCCACGGCGACGGTGACGAGATGGTAGAGCATGGGATTTTCCCTTCGACCACGGCGACGTATGATGACTTGAGTGACTTGTGCCACCATATTGAGAGTGAGAGTGACTTCACCACTAGCCCCATATATGATGTGTTACCCCAATTCCCATGTGAGGAGAGCCACAACCCCCACCACTTGAATGAGATGAGTGACTCCACCATACGTGAGATTGAGTGCACCTACTTTGAGGGAGTGAGTGAGCCACCACACAGAGAGAGTGTGATAGTTGATAGGGCATGTGAGGCCACTATGATTTCTAACGACTTAACCTCTACCTCTATTGTGTCTTCTCATTTGGTGCTAGGTCCCATATATGATGACGCGCCGATACTCGACGACTTCGTCCTTCCTTTGGACAAGACGATGGCCATGGTGGAATATGATGCACCCCCAACATGGTTCCATCAAGACGATGAATATTACCACCATTTGGTATTATTTGTAGACCGAAAGACCAAGGGGGTCTTGGCATTGAAAATCTTGAAGTCAAGAACAGATGTCTTCTCAGTAAGTGGTTGTATAAGTTATCTGTAGAGACGGAGGCCACATGGGCGCAGATTCTGCATAGTAAGTACCTTCATTCCGAAACTTTGTCCCAGGTGACAGTGAGGCCGACGGACTCGCCTTTCTGGAAAGGACTGATGAGAGTTAAATCAGTTTTTTTCAATAGGACAAAGTTTATAGTCGGAAACGGTACCACTACGAGATTCTGGGAGGATACATGGCTAGGGGAAACGCCCCTCGCGCTTCAATATCCGTCCCTTTATAGCATTGTTCAACGAAGAGACGCTTATGTTGTGACAGTACTTCAGTCCATCCCTCTCAATATTCACTTCAGGAGGACGCTAGCCGGAAGCCATTGGGAAGCCTGGCTCCATCTTGTGAGTAGACTGATGGAGGTTCAGCTTTCTCAACAGCCCGATCAGTTGTGTTGGAAGCTTACTAGGACTGGAGAGTTTACGGTTAAATCCATGTATATGGATGTTATCAATTCTAACTCCATTCCTAGTTCCAAACATGTTTGGAAAGTCAAAGTACCTTTCAAAGTTAAAGTGTTTATGTGGTTTGTACATAAACAAGTCATTTTAACTAAGGACAACCTGGCAAAACGCAACTGGACAGGACCTACAAGATGTAGTTTTTGTGATCGGGATGAATCCATCAAACACCTCTTTCTTGAATGCCCGCTGGCAAAAAAATTATGGCGAACGGTACACATAGCCTTTAACATTACTCCTCCGAATTCTGTCAGCATGTTATTTGGGACATGGCTTAACGGGATAGATTCCGAAACAGCGAGACACATTCGCGTAGGAGTGTGTGCTTTATTTTGGGCAGTCTGGAACTGC
This sequence comes from Triticum aestivum, assembly GCF_018294505.1. NCBI lineage: Eukaryota > Viridiplantae > Streptophyta > Magnoliopsida > Poales > Poaceae > Triticum > Triticum aestivum. Next base: position 550,262,816 of record NC_057802.1, read on the forward strand.
AGAAATGATTTGGTCTTTAACAGAACAACAAATATTCATTTTTTGCAGGTTATCTTCCGAGCCACTGCATTGATCCGTATGTGGTCGCTACTCACTCCGACGGAGGCCAGGGAGCGTTTGGTTACTGGATCTATCCGATGGGAGATGGTAGCATGGGCTATTTTCAACCTGTTTAGATGGCGGTCATGTAATAGGATAGGCAATTAGTTTTCCTATCTTTCTTATGCCAGCCGGTTGTGGCTTTATGTCTACTTATTTTTTTCCTGCTCTTTGTGAGCTTTTTTTGTTCCTTTGTTTGAGACTTTAAGACCTATGTTGAACCTATTTGCTTATTAATTAAGTTGGCCGTATGCATCGTTCTGATGCAGAGGCCGGGGAGCTCCCCCTTTTCTAGAAAAAAATGGTCTTTCCCACCTCACCTACACCACATGGATGGAATGAACAGGGTAACATAGGTGAAGGTACCCATGAATACTTATCAACCTCGCAATCCCACGAGTTGACAAAACGAGCTCTAGAGAGCAATGATGACTTGGGATCACATGGATTGTCTTTCCCACCGCTCTCTTCACGCAAAGACTTCGCGCATTTCTTCTACATGGCCCTCACTTGGCTATGGGTTATTGTCCATTACATATTATATGCCCATCTTGTCATGTTCACTTTGCATGATATGCTCATTCTTATGCCTTTGACATGCATTTGTGACCCATGCTTTGCATGACACATGATGATTGATTCTAGTACTTATATGTGTATTTGCAAGCTTGGTGGAGATATCACTTGTTATTGCCATGTTTGCTTTGTGCCCCATGCCTATGATAATACTATGATCTTGCTTTGTGTTCGTGATTGTGATATGTCATGTGCATTGCCTATGCCTATTATTTGCTCACATGACATGATTTCCATGATTTCTTCTAGTATATTGCATCTTGGCACTACTAGCTTGCATGACTTGATTACTATGATTGCTTTCCTTGTTGCATCACCGAGATGATTCATACTTGTTCGTTTCATGCGGTTGATGACAACCATCTACATGCTTTGCACATGATTGTTATTGCTTCTTGTCATATATCTCCATATGTTGCCTCCCTCATGCTAGATACTTTTCCATGTATTGAGTGCAACAATGATTTTAGTCCTTCTAATGAGATTGCCCCCATAGTATTCTCACATATATGTGGAGATTTTGACATATTTCTTGTGAAGCATGCTTGTCTTACCTCTTTGCACCATATACTTAGTGACATGAATATTGCCATTGTTGCATCATATTATTCATGCTCTTGTGCTTCTAATGGTTATGTGCAAGAGAAGACAACCATCATGATGGATGATGTGTTTATCTACCATGCGCATATGTTCTTTGTTTTGTTGTGTGCATGTGTAGGATACTTGGACTTCATGTCGACTTCCACTTCACGTGAGTTGACCATTCGAGCTCTTGAGACCGAACCACTTGTGACCGACTCGCTTCTACATCGCACTTGCTTGTGCTTCGGCATTGTAAAGGACGCACAAGGACATGCTTTCAAGGTGATATTATTCTCTTTTGAGAACCCCCAAACCATGAGTTTGGATATTATGGATCATACTACTTGTGTTGCTTGCCCCATGAGACTTATTGTTCATCTTGGACCACTTGATTGCGAACATGTTACAGATCTTGCTTCGACTTGTCATTTTCACCTTTCCATGCCTCATGACATATATACCTTGTGTGTTGCATCCAATTCTTGGATAATTTGTTCCTATCACATGTTTGTTTGCAACAATGTCATCACTTCACATATGTCCCATTGATTGCTACATGATTGACTTGATTGCCTCACACATGATGAACAATTGCTCTTTCTATTGTGTTGAGCGCCACATGATTTTCACTACACTCTATGCACGTTATGCTTGGATTGTCTTGCACTTGAGCCATGTGTTTAGACACTTCATTTTATTTACTGTGGTGAATGCTTCCTATGCCTACCATAGACCGTTTGTTGAGCGCTTTATGCATGATTGCTATGACCTTGAGGTAGATGCTTGTTCAATTCTCAAACATATTTGCATCTCTACCTCCCATTTGCATACTTGTTTTCATGATGTCCTTGATTGTGCTCAATTCATATACTTACATGCCGTGTCACAATCCTTTGTCAAACCATATGCTATGCTTGATGATGACACTTGTTGGGTGAATCACCGCTTGAATGCTTGGTTTTGCACTCACGCTAACCACATTTGTTTTTCCAAGTGTTTGTTGTCCTTGCTCCTTTTGAAGGAATCACGAGACGGTGCGACATTGGAGAGTGCCCATTCCGAGCTTCAAGATGACGAGTACTTGGTGATCGTCCACTTCTACACGGCGACGCCATCTCTTTCCCATGGTGATTTGGTTTTCGATCCGAGGTCGGATCTTTCCCAAGGGGGAGGGGATGATGTGGAGCATCCTACAAACATCACCATGTCAAGAGTCCGTTTGGCAAGTGACACGTGCGACATCTACTTCACATACATAAAGGTGAATCATCTCCTTTACACGTGTTCACTTGACCCCTTCGAGGATGGTATACTACTTGACACTTCTCCCGTGTGCATGCATAGGTATTGTCAGAACTTCACGGATGTCGACGAGGAGTGCGAGCGCAAGTGTACGTCTACACCATCCGCGAGGGAGGCATGGAAGAGAAGACAGAAGAAAGGAGAAGAAGAAGAAGACGGAGCGGCTGCTGGAGCCAGGCCGGACGTCCGGACCGCCATCCGGATCATCCGGGCTCAGCCGGATCATCTGGACCCTCCCCTAGATCGTCCGGATAACTGCGTCGAAGACACCCGAAGGCTTCAATTGAAGCCGGATCATCCGGGACTCCGTCCGGATCATCCGGATCCCCGATGCCCGGATCCACCGGGCCTCCGCCCGGATCGCAAGTCAGAGAGCCCGTGAAACCTCTACGTGAAGCCGGACCATCCGGATGAAGACCCGGATCATCCGGACATGCCCGGATCATCCGGCCTTGCCTGCGTGCATGTCTCCGGGCCGAGGCCCATGTACCCATTGGCCCACCTAACTTACCTCTTCGCCCCTTAGACTATAAATAGACCTCCTCCTCCACCATTTGAGGGTTAGCATAGGTTTAGCTCATTTGAGATAGAGCTTTGCTCATCCATACGGATCTACTCCATCGAGAGAGACCGCCACCTCTACGGAGAAGATCCACCTTGGATTCAAGACCCCTTCATGGGATGACCCCTCAAGACCTCCTCTTGGAGATGAACTTTACCTTGTATCTTTCCCTTTGTTGTTCATGTACCTTGTGGATCTTGTGTGTTTGATTGTCTAGTGGATGTGTGATTGAACTTGTTCTTGAGTGTTCCTCTCGTTTTCCCTCGTGTTTCCCCTCGTGTTCTTCGTGTTCTTCGCGGGATCCCCTCCATTTCATGAAAGATTGGGCACCTAGGGTTCTACCCTACATCAGAAGTGCACAAAATACTCTAAAAATATATGTGTAGGAGTCTTAAATATATAATATTTTGAATAGTATTACTATTCATCACCCAGGGTGCAGAATAAGTTATTCTTCACCCGATGTAATCTTACGATCATTTCATAAATAAATTACATTTGAAATACAAATAGTTACATTCGTATTGATTTACTGCATAGAATTTGGCATAACAAAAAAATAGATCAAAAAATGTATTTTATGTACATTTTACACTATGTTATTACATTTGTAATTTTACGTAACATAAAAAAATTATGACGATTATAGGTTTTCTTACCGTCTCTTTTTACGTCAGAAATAAGACAAAACTTACGGAACGTAAAATTACGGTGCATTGATGGTAAAATAGAGGAGGATGAAGAATAACTATTCCTCACCCAGGATGACGAATAGTCAATCCCTTCCTATATTTTGAATGTGTCAATATGGACTACATACAGACTGAAATGAATGAACAAACACTAAAACGTACCTATATAGTACAATCTTTTTTAAAAAAAGTGGTTTAAAACATGTTATATTTGTGAACGGAGGGAGTGTAAACTATGCGGGTGGGTGATCCGAGGGGAAGCTCTGTGATTGATTGCACTACACGAGTGTACTACCATGATTGACTAGTCTGCTCCCTGTTGCTAACACGGCACTCTCTCCCATTTCTTGTCCAACTCCCACAGAAATGCCCTTCCCATCGATTCCATCGATGCATTTCACCCCGACGGTTGTTGATTGATTGCACCGTTTGTTCTGGGAACTATAAACAATCTCGTGCAAGCATTGCCACGACTGTGCATCAAAGTGCGCACCACAGTCCACAGATGTTGGCACGATCGGTCCACTAACGCGCACAAACCAAAGTTATCCGTCGCCCACCACCGGCCAGCCGGGCCGGACTGGCGCATGCGGCCGGCGTCCGTTCCACCACGCAATCCAATAACGCCCACGGCGTCCACTTGCGTCCAGCACTACACGGCAGTGCAGGCCACAACGGGTAAGCATCAAAGACAGAACTCCTTGTTTGACGCCCGTAAAATACTACGGCGCCACTTATTAGGCTCAGCACTATACGGCAGGGCAGGGCACAACAGGTAACCAGCAAATTAGAAGTTCCTTATTCGACACTAATAAGATAGTGGCTTCTCTATTTGACGATGAACAAAAAAAACTTCCTTATTTGACGTTGGGTTTAAATTGCATATCATGTCTAACACTACCGTCTGGTTTTTCGAGCTGGCGGTGTTAAATGTCACGCGAAAGGACACATTTGTCCTTGACTTTATCATGTGCCCAAATGGGAGAATATCTTATGAAAATCAACGGTCGGTGAAAACTGGTAAAAGCCACGTGGAAACAATGTTTTGAAGTTTTAAAAAAATGAAAAAATATATACTGGATGTTAAGACGGTGTGTTCTATTTTCCATGTGAAACTCCAAGTTCAGACACATTACAGGATGTGAGCTATAAAAAAAGCAAAATCAACATTGAATAGTACCGGATAGCGACATCACCATTCATTGCTGAATTTCTTTTTTTTTTCATTGCTCGAATCTGGTAATGTGTTTCAACTTGGAATCTTGCATCACGATAGAACATCATCTTCTTAACATCCCGGATTTTTTTTTGAAACTTTCAAACATGGTTTCCATGAAGTTTTCTTTGAATGTTGGTTTTTATGTGATATTCTCCCGTGCCCAACTAAGGAAAGAGAGGGGGCAAGAACGAACGAAAGGAAATTTGAGGTGGAATTTGCAGACAACCCTCTTTCTCACAACACCACCGACCTCCTCCCCCCTCTATCTATGTACTAAACACGTGTCGAGGCCACTAATTCCTCCCAGCTCCAGCACATCCCTGAGTTGCCGCTTGCTGGCACCCTAGTTGGTGTTTTATTATCTATAAAGCGGTGTGAAAGTCTGTTTCAAGAGTGTCGCTCACTGGCGTGGTTCTGCCTCACCGCACTCCTCCAACACCTGATTGGCGCTTCGCTTCCCCGTCACCGATGTGCCTCCCTTGGCCATAGTCATTCGGTGGGGTCGCAGCTGCGGCCGCAAAGTGGGGTCGGTGCCACGCTCTCAGAGGCCCGCTGTCGTATTCGACCTCTCATGCTGCCCCTCGATCACATTATGTGCAGTCACGCCTTTCTCCGCACCATGTGGCAGAGCTCGGACGCCATGGTCATGCTCATCAAAACTAACATCAGCAGCATGAGAATTTGAGGGTTCTCTTCAACCTACCTACGGGTGAGGGGCACGGGTAGGTCGAAGAAAGGGATGACGAGTGGGTCTCACTTGTATGCGAGGCAAGAAAAGAAAGAGAGGGATTGGCTACATGTCTAAGGGCAGAAGTGTCTTTTAACACCGTTTGTCAAAAAAAAAAGGACGGTGGCGTTAGAGTGGAATGGAATTAAGACCCGGTGTCAAAATAGGGAAAGATAGTCTCCGGTGTCGAATAAGGAAGCCATTATCTTACCAATCGTCAGGAAAGGAATTCCGTCAACAAATGCAGGCACCCCCTGCTCCCTCCAATCAGCGGAGCTCGTCACGGCGCTCCCGCGTCCCCGGTGCGTCACCGCCATCCCGTGGCGTGGACGTCAATTCCGCCCTATATATCCGCGCGCACGCCGCGCCCAAACATACTAATCACCACGGCCCAGCCGGCGACTCGCGACTCGTCGCTGGCAACCACAGCCCACAGTACCACCGTCCGTCGAAGCCTCGCACGTGCGATGGCCGGCGGGCGCCGCTCCGGCTTCGCCGCCGCGGCCCTGCTCCTCCTCGTCTTCACCGCCGGCTGCGGCGCGGCGCCGCAGGGCGCGGAGGTGACGGGGCTGCCGGGCTTCGACGGCGCGCTGCCGTCGAAGCACTACGCCGGGTACGTGACGGTGGACGAGAAGCACGGGCGGAACCTGTTCTACTACGCGGTGGAGTCGGAGCGCGACCCGGCCAAGGACCCCGTCGTGCTCTGGCTCAACGGCGGGCCCGGCTGCTCCAGCTTCGACGGCTTCGTCTACGAGCACGGTGCGTCTTCTCCTCCTCCTCGTCGTGGTTGTCCGTGCGTCCGGTGGGGTGGGAGGGAAACTGGCCACGTCCGTCCGTTCGCAGTAGGGGTAGGAGTAGACCCCAGGCGCTAGCTGTTGGGAAGTCGCTGAGAGGCCGATGGAGGTGGTGGCGACCGGCCGTGTCTGATTCGCTGGTTTTTCCACGGTCGATGGAGTAAAGGCCTTGGCGTAAAGCGGCCAGGGCGTACAAACGGAATCTGCCTCACGTACACACCACCCGTTTTACTCCGTTTTTTCTTTTCTTTTTTTGAGCTGGAACACCGTGTGTTCCAATTACGGAGGGCCGTCGGCTAGGTCGTTTTAGTCCGGTTTTCGTAACGGTGGTTTTGCGGCGACAACCGGGTTAGAACGAAATTTATATCTGTATCTGCATCTATATCTATATATCTCTACCCTAATAATAAATAGATACTACAAATACGGATAGAGATACAGATACAGATTTCCCTTATACAGATACAGATATAGATATATACAGATACAAATATAGATAGAGATACAGATTTCGTATTAATAAATAGGCTATTGCTTTTGACGGTACGTCATGTAAATTGCCCTTAAAGTTGTCACATATTACGCACAATGCCACCTATAAACTTATCATAGATAGCGGCAACTACTCCCTCCGTTCCGAATTACTTGTCGCAAGTATGGATGTATGTAGATGTATTTTAGTTGTAGATATATCCATTTCTGCGACGAGTAATTTGGAACGGAGGGAGTGGGTAGATATTTTTGTTGTCTAATAAATTGGAAATATCTTGAGCACATTTAAAAAATCACCCCATATTTATGTTTTTATGCAACACCACTTATCATTATGTTTGTCCTTCAGCATCGTGAAAGATTTTAAGGGATTTGTTGTGACGTGGAGTGGGTGTATGAGGGATGAATTATTTTTGTTCTGGTGCAACGTACGGGCATGTTTGCTAGTCACTAGTTAAAGGGTACCCCTTAGAAAGGTTACTTTGAAACTCCTTTGATAGAGAATCAACGGTCGTGGCGAGTGCTCTGTGGGTACTGAACTCAATCTAGGCCGTCCACGCGCTTGGAACTTGTCCGTTGCTTATCTAAACTAGGAGGAAAGTGATAGACACACACTTGGTCAAATAGATACCTTCAGAGTAGCAGAGGAAGCTTGGGTCCTGGACAGGTCAACTATTTTTTCTTTTTCTAGAATAAAGGTCTGCCTCGTAGAGTGTAAGCGAACGACAAGTCCTGAGTAGAGTGAAGCACGCCCAGTGCTGGATGAAATGTCTGACAGCAAGATCCTTTTCTGAAGATTTATGGTTTACGGTTTACCTTTAAGTAGAAACGTTTAAGTATTGCTACTTTTCTTCACTACGTTGCACATATATATCCATGCAGTTTCTTGTTAAATCATGAATAAATGAATTAATTGATTAACTTGAAATTACATGTAACTTTCATCTTTATCTTTATCTATTATCTTCATCTTTATCTGTATTTGTATTTAGATGTGTATATGTATCTATATCCCTAATAATAATGTAGAGTGTATCTATATATGTATCTATATTTATATCTATATCTATATCCCTACCCCTAATAATAATGAAGGGGCTATTGCTTCTGACGATACGTCATGTAAATCTGCATCATGAAATTTATATTTATATCTATATTTGTATCTGTAGCCCACTAGCTATTGCTTCCAACTTTTCTACCTATTTTTATGTAAATTTTCTTTTATTGGGCAGATTTAAATACTTTTTAAAATATCCATTTCTTTCCAATACTAACTCAAAATCTGACATATTATATATGAAAACTCCTCAGAAAAATGTGCCGATTTCAAATATGCTATTTTCATGCATGGCAATCATTTTTTTAAATCCCATTTTCCTTCTTTTTTTAATTATTTTATCAGGTAGATTCCAATACTTTTTAAAATATTGATATCTTTCAAAACCTAACTCGAAATCGAACATGTTAGTCGGAAACTCCTTTGATAGAGAGTCAACGGTCGTGGCTAGTGCTCTGCAGCTGCTGAGCTCAATCTAGGCCGTCCATCCGTTGCTTCTCTGAAACCGGAGGAAAGTGACACACACTTGGTCTGATAGGTATCTTCAGAGAAGCAGAGGAAGCTGCGTCTACTCCTGGACACAACTCTTTTCTTCTTCTTGTTCTTGTTCTTCTTCTTCTTCTACAATAAAGGGATACCACGTAGGGTATGGGCAAACAACAAGTCCCGAATGGAGCGAAGCACGCCCTGTGCTTGACGAAATGTCTGACCGCAACAAGATCCTTTTCTGAAGATTTATGGTTTGCCTTTAAGTAGAAACATTTAAGGTTTACTTTTCTTCACTACGTTTCATATATATATATATCCACGCATTTTTTTGTTAAGTCATGAATAAATGATTAACTTGAAATTACAAGTGACCGTCAAGTTCATACAGTACTATTCATTTTTGTCTACATTCAGGGCCATTCAACTTCGAATCGGGCGGGTCGGTTAAAAGCCTGCCAAAGCTTCATCTCAACCCTTACAGCTGGTCCAAGGTTGGATACTAGCTTCCATTGGCCCAGTGGCGTATATAATTACCAACAAACTATTTGTTGTTATATCTAACTTGAGTAATTGTGGCTTAGGTGTCTACCATGATATACCTGGACTCCCCTGCTGGTGTGGGGCTGTCATACTCAAACAATGTTTCAGATTATGAAACGGGAGACCTCAAAACCGCGGCGGATTCGCATACTTTCCTTCTGAAGGTATGCATGTGTATTCATGTTAGCATGGTTTATTAAGAGATTATCGTTATGCTATATAGCTCAAGTTATGTGGCTTGTATGTATGCAGTGGTTTCAGTTGTACCCTGAGTTTCTGAGCAACCCGTTCTACATAGCTGGGGAGTCGTATGCCGGGGTTTATGTCCCTACTCTTTCGCATGAAGTTGTCAAAGGTCTGGCCCCGGTTTTCTACTCACCTTCATCAGTATATAAGTATAGTTACTAATCATTTGGGTTTCTTATTTACTGAGTAATTAATTATCCACAGGGATACAAGGAGGAGCTAAGCCAACTATAAACTTCAAGGTTAGTGTACAGATGAATTTTCTCGGTTTGCCGATCGCAAACTTTATGAAATGCCAAGTAAATCAGGTTTGACGTTTTGACCTGTACTATTATGATAGGGCTACATGGTGGGGAATGGCGTCTGCGACACTGTTTTTGATGGTAATGCTCTTGTGCCATTTGCACATGGAATGGGTCTAATATCAGAAGAAATATACCAGGTAGGTAATTCAGACAGACAGTGTTAATTCGAGTCAGATTAGTTTCCAGTATCCTACTGGTATTTGCTTCAAAACATTTCTTTTAAATAACCATGTCTACTCACAATGCAGCAAGCTTTTACGACGTGTGATGGAAATTACTGGAATGCCAGTGATGGTACATGTGAAAGCGCGTTAGTGAAAATCGACTCGGTAAAAACGCGTGTCACCTTTTCAGAGTGAAAACTGCAAGCTCTTCTCTCATGATGATGCGCTGACTATTTTCTTATTCACAGTTAATCAGCGAACTGAACATTTATGACATTCTTGAGCCATGCTACCACGGCAGAAGCATCAAAGAAGCGAACCCACAGAATAGCAAATTGCCTACAAGTTTCAAAGATCTTGGTACAACTAACAAGCCCTTTCCGGTAAGAACGAGAATGCTCGGGCGTGCTTGGCCTCTGAGAGCTCCTGTAAAAGCCGGACGCGTTCCATTATGGCAGGAAGTTGCAAGTGGTGTTCCATGCATGGTAAGCTTAAAGCATAATTCAGAGAAAGATACTACACATTTAAAATTCTTGCGCTTGTGAATTAAACATAGTTCAGAGGAAATTTGCTGTCTGCAAGAGATACATAACATGCTCATTTCCCAGTATATGATAACATTTAGTTTGCTTAATGTACAGAGCGATGAAGTGGCAACGGCATGGCTGGACAATGATGGCGTCAGATCTGCAATCCATGCGCAATCAGTATGATCATTAGTCAGCATTAGATGGAACTGAAGACACTTCCATTTTTCTAACTCTAGTTTTTCATGCTCATACTAGGTAAGCTCAATTGGGCCATGGCTCTTATGCACGGATAAAATTGATTTCAACCATGATGCTGGCAGTATGATCAGTTATCACAAGAACCTCACAAGCCAGGGTTATCGTGCCATCATATTCAGGTACACCATGAACCTGTAGAATGATATTCTTATCTTATCTGTGTGGCTGTTGTCTAATCTCTGTATTGAGCAAAATTTGGCATCCTAACTCTTCTGAAGATATTTGAGTTGTTCACTATCTTATAGTGAATATATTTCCTTAATGATTCATTTGCATTATCCTAGACAGAGAGAAGCAAATCGGATGCCATATTATTCATGGATTGTCACATTCTCTGCTTTTATTAATGACTATTTTGCACTTGTTTCAGTGGTGACCATGATATGTGTGTGCCATACACCGGGAGTGAAGCATGGACAAAATCTATGGGGTATGGAGTTGTTGACTCATGGCGACCATGGTTCACAAACGACCAAGTTTCCGGGTACTGAACTATTATTGCTGAATTTTATTAATGTCCAAGTTGAAGTATCCTTGACATGAACTCACAATTACTTTCACGAGGGTTAACACTAAAAACAAAATTTAAAACGCTTGCAATGTTACTTTGGCACGGTTCAAGCTAAGAATATATGTTGCGAAAACACCATGGAAATGAAGAAGCAACATGTAACTCACAATGCCTGTTTGTTGAACTCCTTAGGTACACCGAAGGCTATGAGCATGGTCTCACTTTTGCTACTATTAAGGTAAGCATACATTTTTTTCATACATGGTCATCACAGTTAGTAAAAAAAAATGTATGAGCACATCATTAACTTAAAAAAAAATTCCGTACCTTTTCGTTTGTTTTTTCACAGGGCGCTGGACACACCGTTCCTGAATACAAACCACAGGAAGCATTGGCTTTCTACAGCCGTTGGCTCAATGGTTCAAAGTTGTGAGGCTTGTGCCTGGCTGCGAATAATGGGGGAATATACTTCTGCATACAGTCAAGAATGAACAAATGTTGATTTGAAGAAAGAGTATAGATAGTCACATACTCAAATTTCAAAAATAGCAATTGGAACACTGCGTGTTGTATTCATTCATGCAAATATATTTGGTCGATGCAGCTTTGATATTATTGCTTTCATGATTTGTCCACTATGCGATCATGACTTCTGAATTTCAGTTGATATGGAGAGTATATCGTATCCTCGACTGTAAAAGAAAGAAACAATGCCATATTTTGAAATGGGTACATACATAATCATTCAAAAAAAAGTGCATACAGAAAGGACAATATATCTAAATTCATACTTGGGCATTTGGAAACTAGGATTATGTGCTATTAGATACTTGAGACTAGTCTTAGTCTTCCGCTGAATAGGTAAGTTAGGCCATATGACTATATGAGCATTCTAATTAGCAAGCTGCGCTAAAAAAATAAAGGTTTATAATAGATAAGTGGTGGCGGTGGTTCACCCACTTTCAAGCCAAAATTAGAAACACATAATTTCAGGAAAGAGATGACCTACAAGCCATATAGATAGTCACATACTCAAAATTTCTAAAATAGCAATTGGAACACTGCGTGTTGTATTCTTTCTTGCAGATATTTGGTCGATGCAGCTTTTGTTGGAAATATGTCCTAGAGGCAATAATAAAATGGTTATTATTATATTTCCTTGTTCACGATAATTGTCTATTGTTCATGCTATAATTGTGTTATTCGAAAATCATAATACATGTGTGAACACATAGACCATAACATGTCCCTAGTGAGCCTCTAGTTGACTAGCTCGTTGATCAATAGATGGTTATGTTTTCCTGACCATGGACATTAGATGTCATTGATAACGGGATCACATCATTAGGAGAATGATGTGATGGACAAGACCCAATCCTTAGCATAGCACTAGATCGTGTAGTTCGTTTGCTAAAGCTTTTCTAAATGTCAAGTATCATTTCCTTAGACCATGAGATCGTGCAACTCCTGGATTCCGTAGGAATGCTTTGGGTGTACCAAACGTCACAACGTAACTGGGTGGCTATAAAGGTGCACTACAGGTATCTCCGAAAGTGTCTGTTGGGTTGGCACGGATCGAGACTGGGATTTGTCACTCCGTATGACGGAGAGGTATCTCTGGGCCCACTCGGTAATGCATCATCATAATGAGCTCAATGTGACTAAGTAGTTAGTCACGGGATCATGCATTACGAAACGAGTAAAGTGACTTTCCGGAAACGAGATTGAACGAGGTATTGGGATACCGACGATCGAATCTCGGGCAAGTAACGTACCGATTGACAAAGGGAATTGTATACGGGATTGCTTGAATCCTCGACATCGTGGTTCATCCGATGAGATCATCGTGGAACGTGCGGGAGCCAACATGGGTATCCAGATCCCGCTGTTGGTTATTGGCTAGAGAGGTGTCTCGGTCATGTCTGCATGATTCCCGAACCCGTAGGGTCTACACACTTAAGGTTCGATGACGCTAGGGTTATAAGGAAGGTTTGTATGTGATTACCGAATGTTGTTCGGAGTCCCGGATGAGATCCCGGACGTCACGAGGAGTTCCGGATTGGTCCGGAGGTGAAGATTTATATATGGGAAGTCATCATACGGTCACTGGAAATATTCGGGGGTATACCGGTATTGTACCGGGACCACCGGAGGGGTTCCGGGGGTCCACCGGGAGGGTCCACCTGCCCCGGAGGGCCTAATGGGCTGTAGGTGGAAGGGAACCAGCCCCTAAGTGGGCTGGGCGCCATCCCCCCTAGGGCCCATGCGCCTAGGGTTGGGGGGAACCCTAAAGGGAGGCGCCCCCCTTGCTTGGGGGGCAAGCCCCCTCCCCCTTGGCCGCCGCCCCCCTCTAGATCTCATCTAGAGGGGTCGGCCCCCTTCTCCCTATAAATAGAGGGGTGGAGGGAGGGCTGCAGCAACACATCCAAGGCGCAACCCCTCCCCTCCCCAACACCTCTCCTCCTCCGCGTGAGCTTGGCGAAGCCCTGCCGGAGAACTACCACTCCATCACCACCACGTCGTCGTGCTGCTGTTGGAGCCCTCTTCCTCAACCTCTCCCTCCACCTCGCTGGATCAAGGTGCGGGAGACGTCACCGGGCTGCACGTGTGTTGAACGCGGAGGTGCCGTTGTTCGGCGCTAGGATCGGAATCTACCGCGATCTGAATCGCTACGAGTACGACTCCCTCATCCGCGTTCTTGCAACGCTTCCGACTCGCGATCTTCAAAGGTATGAAGATGCACTCCCCTCTCGTTGCTAGTAAACTCCATAGATTGATCTTGGTGATGCGTAGAAAATTTTTAATTTCTGCAACGATCCCCAACAGTGGCATCATGAGCTAGGTCTATGCGTAGTTTCTATGCACGAGTAGAACACAAGTTGTTGTGGGCGTCGATTTTGTCAATTTACTTGTCGTTACTAGTCTTATCTTGATTCGGCGGCATCGTGGGATGAAGCGGCCCGGACCGACCTTACACGTACGCTTACGTGAGACAGGTTCCACCGACTGACATGCACTAGTTGCATAAGGTGGCTAGCGGGTGTCTGTCTCTCCCACTTTAGTCGGATCGGATTCGATGAAAAGGGTCCTTATGAAGGGTAAATAGAAATTGGCATATCACGTTGTGGTTTTGGCGTAGGTAAGAAACGTTCTTGCTAGAAACCTATAACAGCCACGTAAAAATTTGCAACAACAATTAGAGGACGTCTAACTTGTTTTTGCAGCATGTGTCATGTGATGTGATATGGCCAGAAGAATGTGATGAATGATATATGTGATGTATGAGATTGATCATGTTCTTGTAATAGGAATCACGACTTGCATGTCGATGAGTATGGCAACCGGCAGGAGCCATAGGAGTTGTCTTAATTTATTTATGACCTGCGTGTCAACTGAAACGTCATGTAATTACTTTACTTTATTGCTAACCGTTAGTAGAAGTAATAGTTGGCGAGACAACTTCATGAAGACACGATGATGGAGATCATGGTGTCATGCCGGTGACGATGATGATCATGGCGCCCCGAAGATGGAGATCAAAAGGAGCAAAAAAATGATATTGGCCATATCATGTCACTATTTGATTGCATGTGATGTTTATCATGTTTTACATCTTATTTGCTTAGAACGACGGTAGCCTAAATAAGATGATCTCTCACTAAAATTTCAAGAACTGTGTTCCCCCTAACTGTGCACCGTTGCTAAAGTCCGTTGTTCCGAAGCACCACGTGATGATCGGGTGTGATAGGTCCTATTGTTCGCATACAACGAGTGTAAGCCAAATTTACACACGCAATACACTTAGGTTGACTTGACGAGCCTAGCATGTACAGACATGGCCTCGGAACACGGAAGACCGAAAGGTCGAACATGAGTCGTATAGAAGATACGATCAACATAAAGATGTTCACCGATGATGACTAGCCCGTCTCACGTGATGATCGGACACGGCCTAGTTGACTCGGATCATGTATCACTTAGATGACTAGAGGGATGTCTGTCTGAGTGGGAGTTCATTAATAATTTGATTAGATGAACTTAATATGTCTTGTAGATCAAATGGCCCACGCTAATGTCAACCTCAACTTCAATGCGTTCCTAGAGAAAACCAAGCTGAAAGACGATGGTAGCAACTATACGGACTGGGTCCGGAACTTGAGGATCATCCTCATAGCTGCCAAGAAAGCATATGTCCTTGAAGCACCGCTAGGTGAAGCACCCGTCCCAGCAAACCAAGACGTTATGAACGCCTGGCAAACACGTGTTGATGATTACTCCCTGGTTCAGTGCGGCATGCTTTACAGCTTAGAACCGGGGCTCCAAAAGCGTTTTGAGCAGCACGGAGCATATGAGATGTTCCAAGAGCTGAAAATGGTTTTCCAAGCTCATGCCCGGGTCGAGAGATATGAAGTCTCCGACAAGTTCTACAGTTGTAAGATGGAGGAGAATAGTTCCGTCAGCGAACACATACTCAAAATGTCTGGGTTGCACAACCGCTTATCTCAGCTGGGAGTTAATCTCCTGGATGATGCGGTCGTTGACAGAATCCTTCAGTCGCTCCCACCTAGCTACAAGAGCTTTGTGATGAACTTCAATATGCAGGGGATGGAAAAGACCATTCCTGAGGTATATTCAATGCTGAAATCAGCGGAGGTGGAGATCAAAAAGGAACATCAAGTGTTGATGGTGAATAAAACCACTAAGTTCAAGAAAGGCAAGGGTAAGAAGAACTTCAAGAAAGACGGCAAGGGAGTTGCCGCGCCCGGTAAGCAAGCTGCCGGGAAGAAGACAAAGAATGGACCCAAGCCTGAGACTGAGTGCTTTTATTGCAAGGGAAACGGTCACTGGAAGCGGAACTGCCCCAAGTACTTAGCGGATAAGAAGGCCGGCAATACCAAAGGTATATGTGATATACATGTTATTGATGTGTACCTTACCAGCGCTC
The DNA here is from genome assembly GCF_018294505.1 of Triticum aestivum. Taxonomy (NCBI): domain Eukaryota; kingdom Viridiplantae; phylum Streptophyta; class Magnoliopsida; order Poales; family Poaceae; genus Triticum; species Triticum aestivum. The sequence goes on from NC_057802.1 coordinate 550,278,912, forward strand.
GTAGTAGCTCCTGGGTATTTGATACCGGTGCGGTTGCTCATATTTGTAACTCAAAACAGGAGCTGCGGAATAAGCGGAGACTGGCGAAGGACGAGGTGACGATGCGCGTCGGAAATGGTTCCAAGGTCAATGTGATCGCCGTCGGCACGCTACCTCTACATTTACCTACGGGATTAGTTTTAAACCTCAATAATTGTTATTTAGTGCCAGCTTTGAGCATGAACATTGTATCTGGATCTCGTTTAATGCGAGATGGCTACTCATTTAAATCCGAGAATAATGGTTGTTCTATTTATATGAGAGATATGTTTTATGGTCATGCCCCGCTGGTCAATGGTTTATTCTTAATGAATCTCGAACGTGAAGTTACACATATTCATAGTGTGAATGCCAAGAAATGTAAGGTTGATAATGATAGTCCCACATACTTGTGGCACTGCCACCTTGGTCACATTGGTGTCAAACGCATGAAGAAACTCCATGCAGATGGACTTTTGGAGTCTCTTGATTATGAATCATTTGACACGTGTGAACCATGCCTCATGGGCAAAATAACCAAGACTCCGTTCTCCGGAACAATGGAGCGAGCAACCAACTTATTGGAAATCATACATACTGATGTGTGCAGTCCAATGAGCGTTGAGGCTCGCGGTGGCTATCGTTATGTTCTCACCCTCACTGATGACTTAAGTAGATATGGGTATGTCTACTTGATGAAACACAAGTCTGAGACCTTTGAAAAGTTCAAGGAATTTCAGAGTGAGGTTGAGAATCAACGTGACAGGAAAATAAAGTTCTTACGATCAGATCGTGGGGGAGAATATTTGAGTCACAAATTTGGCACGCACTTAAGGAAATGTGGAATTGTTTCACAACACAACTCACGCCGCCTAGAACACCTCAGCGTAATGGTGTGTCCGAACGTCGTAATCGCACTCTGTTGGACATGGTGCGATCTATGATGTCTCTTACCGACCTACCGCTATCATTTTGGGGATATGCTTTAGAGACTGCCGCATTCACTTTAAATAGGGCTCCGTCGAAATTCGTTGAGACGACACCGTATGTATTATGGTTTGGGAAGAAACCTAAGCTGTCGTTTCTAAAAGTTTGGGGATGCGATGCTTATATCAAGAAACTTCAACCTGAAAAGCTCGAACCCAAGTCGGAAAAATGCGTCTTCATAGGATACCCTAAGGAAACTATTGGGTATACCTTCTACCTCATATCCGAAGGCAAGATCTTTGTTGCCAAGAATGGATCCCTTCTAGAGAAAGAGTTTCTCTCGAAAGAAGTAAGTGGGAGGAAAGTGGAACTTGATGAGATGACTCTTCTCGAACCAGAGAGTAGCGCAGCACAAGAAAATGTTTCTGTGGTGCCTGCACCGACTAGAGAGGAGGTTAATGATGACGATCATGATCAAGTTACCACTGAACTTCATAGGTCCACAAGGACACGTTCCGCACCAGAGTGGTACGGCAACCCTGTCCTGGAAATCATGTTGTTAGACAACGGTGAACATTCGAACTATGAAGAAGCGATGGCGGGCCCGGATTCCGACAAATGGCTTGAAGCCATGAAATCCGAGATAGGATCCATGTATGAAAACGAAGTATGGACTTTGACTGACTTGCCCAATGATCGGCGAGCCATAGAAAATAAATGGATCTTTAAGAAGAAGACAAACGCGGATGGTAATATGACCATCTATAAGGCTCGGCTTGTCGCTAAGGGTTATCGACAAGTTCAAGGGGTTGACTACGATGAGACTTTCTCACCCGTAGCGAAGCTGAAGTCCGTCTGAATCATGTTAGCAATTGCCGCGTTCTATGATTATGAGATATGGCAAATGGACGTCAAAACGGCATTCCTTAATGGTTTCCTTAAGGAAGAATTGTATATGATGCAGCCAGAAGGTTTTGTCGATCCTAAGAATGCTGACAAGGTGTGCAAGCTCCAACGCTCAATCTATGGGCTGGTGCAAGCATCTCGGAGTTGGAACATTCGCTTTGATGAGATGATCAAAGCGTTTGGGTTTACGCAGACTTATGGAGAAGCCTGTGTTTACAAGAAAGTGAGTGGGAGCTCTGTAGCGTTTCTCATATTATATGTGGATGACATACTATTGATGGGAAATGATATAGAATTCTTGGAAAGCATAAAGGCCTACTTGAATAAGTGTTTTTCAATGAAGGACCTTGGAGAAGCTGCTTATATATTAGGCATCAAGATCTATAGAGATAGATCGAGACGCCTTATTGGTCTTTCACAAAGCACATACCTTGACAAGATATTTAAGAAGTTCAATATGGATCAGTCCAAGAAGGGGTTCTTGCCTGTATTGCAAGGTGTGAGATTGAGCACGGCTCAATGCCCGACCACGGCAGAAGATAGAGAAAAGATGAGTGTCATCCCCTATGCCTCGGCCATAGAGTCTATTATGTATGCCATGCTGTGTACTAGACCTGATGTAAACCTTGCCTTAAGTTTGGTAGGAAGGTACCAAAGTAATCCCGGCATGGAACACTGGACAGCGGTCAAGAACATCCTGAAGTACCTGAAAAGGACTAAGGATATGTTTCTCGTTTATGAAGGTGACGAAGAGCTCGTCGTAAAGGGTTACGTCGATGCTAGCTTCGACACAGATCTGGATGACTCTAAGTCACAAATCGGATACGTGTATATTTTGAATGGTGGGGCAGTCAGCTGGTGCAGTTGCAAGCAAAGCGTCGTGGCAGGATCTACATGTGAAGCGGAGTACATGGCACCCTCGGAGGCAGCACATGAAGCAATCTAGATGAAGGAGTTCATTGCCGACCTAGGAGTTATTCCCAATGCATCGGGGTCGATGACTCTCTTCTGTGACAACACTGGAGCTATTGCCCTTGCCAAGGAGCCCAGGTTTCACAAGAAGACCAGGCACATCAAGCGTCGCTTCAACTCCATTCGTGAAAATGTTCAAAATGGAGACATAGATATTTGTAAAGTGCATACGGATTTGAATGTCGCAGATCCGTTGACTAAACCTCTTCCACGGGCGAAACATGATCAACACCAGAACTCTATGGGTGTACGATTCATCACAATGTAACTAGATTATTGACTCTAGTGCAAGTGGGAGACTGTTGGAAATATGCCCTAGAGGCAATAATAAAATGGTTATTATTATATTTCCTTGTTCACGATAATTGTCTATTGTTCATGCTATAATTGTGTTATCCGGAAATCGTAATACATGTGTGAACACATAGACCATAACATGTCCCTAGTGAGCCTCTAGTTGACTAGCTCGTTGATCAATAGATGGTTATGTTTTCCTGACCATGGACATTAGATGTCATTGATAACGGGATCACATCATTAGGAGAATGATGTGATGGACAAGACCCAATCCTTAGCATAGCACTAGATCGTGTAGTTCGTTTGCTAAAGCTTTTCTAATGTCAAGTATCATTTCCTTAGACCATGAGATCGTGCAACTCCTGGATTCCGTAGGAATGCTTTGGGTGTACCAAACGTCACAACGTAACTGGGTGGCTATAAAGGTGCACTACAGGTATCTCCGAAAGTGTCTGTTGGGTTGGCACGGATCGAGACTAGGATTTGTCACTCCGTATGACGGAGAGGTATCTCTAGGCCCACTCGGTAATGCATCATCATAATGAGCTCAATGTGACTAAGTAGTTAGTCACGGGATCATGCATTACGGAACGAGTAAAGTGACTTTCCGGAAACGAGATTGAACGAGGTATTGGGATACCGACGATCGAATCTCGGGCAAGTAACGTACCGATTGACAAAGGGAATTGTATACGGGATTGCTTGAATCCTCGACATCGTGGTTCATCCGATGAGATCATCGTGGAACGTGCGGGAGCCAACATGGGTATCCAGATCCCGCTGTTGGTTATTGGCTAGAGAGGTGTCTCGGTCATGTCTGCATGATTCCCGAACCCGTAGGGTCTACACACTTAAGGTTCGATGACGCTAGGGTTATAAGGAAGGTTTGTATGTGATTACCAAATGTTGTTCGGAGTCCCGGATGAGATCCCGGACGTCACGAGGAGTTCCGGATTGGTCCAGAGGTGAAGATTTATATATGGGAAGTCATCATACGGTCACCGGAAATATTCGGGGGTATACCGGCATTGTACTGGGACCACCGGAGGGGTTCCGGGGGTCCACCGGGAGGGTCCACCTGCCCCGGAGGGCCTAATGGGCTGTAGGTGGAAGGGAACCAGCCCCTAAGTGGGCTGGGCGCCATCCCCCCCTAGGGCCCATGCGCCTAGGGTTGGGGCGAACCCTAAAGGGGGGCGCCCCCCTTGCTTGGGGGGCAAGCCCCCTCCCCCTTGGCCGCCGCCCCCCTCTAGATCTCATCTAGAGGGGCCGGCCCCCTTCTCCCTATAAATAGAGGGGTGGAGGGAGGGCTGCAGCAACACATCCAAGGCGCAACCCCTCCCCTCCCCAACACCTCTCCTCCTCCGCGTGAGCTTGGCGAAGCCCTGCCGGAGAACTGCCACTCCATCACCACCACGCCGTCGTGCTGCTGTTGGAGCCCTCTTCCTCAACCTCTCCCTCCTCCTTGCTGGATCAAGGTGCGGGAGACGTCACCGGGCTGCACGTGTGTTGAACGCGGAGGTGCCATTGTTCGGCGCTAGGATCGGAATCTACCGCGATCTGAATCGCTACGAGTACGACTCCCTCATCCGCGTTCTTGCAACGCTTCCGACTCGCGATCTTCAAAGGTATGAAGATGCACTCCCCTCTCGTTGCTAGTAAACTCCATAGATTGATCTTGGTGATGCGTAGAAAATTTTTAATTTCTGCAACGATCCCCAACAGCTTTGACATTGTTTTCATGCTTAGTTCACTGCTGATGCGTTTTGTAGCCTGCACCTTTTTCCGGCCCCTTGCATGTGTGACTCAACCGGGCCTGACTGAGCTAATGCAGACTAAAACTATGTTGTTCACATCGTTTGGTAGTCTGCATTGCATCAGTGGCCAGATTACGCATCCTAACAAGCACGACCAATGGGCTTCCCGCCGTCGTCGTCGCCACAGTCGACTTGCTTCCTTGCGCCGACACACCCCAAATGATTACCTCCGTAGTCGGAGCCGTATTGGCTGGCACGACATCACGCGGTGGGTCAGTGGCTGGTGACTGCGGCCTGGTGTAGATGGGGGCGACGCCCGGATTGCCGACATCATGTCAATGCCGGGCCTGTTGAGGTCACCACCCACCGGTCTTCGATGGCGTCGTTGCCAACGAGGATGGGGGTGACGTGCGGCTAGAGGTCGGCCACCGGAAAGCACGAAGCGGCGGTGAGAGAGAGGAAAGAAGGGAGAGAGGGGGTGTCGCGTGAATGCGAATGGGCGGTGATTGAAGAGAAAGGAGTATTTATGAGACGTCGAGTCGTCTCCCACGCTTCCCAATGCATGCAGGCGAGAGCCACACGTGGCTCACGAAAAACATGCGGGCCGAGAAATGCGTGCAGCCCAGCTTACCAGATGCCCGACTTTTGCACCGTGCGGGCCTGGTTGGGCCTCATGCAAACTGCCAAACGCATCGTACCCAAACATGGCTTCTGAATTTCAGTTGATTTGGAGTGTTTCCTATCCCCAAATTGTAAAAGAAACAATATCATATTTGTAATCATTCAAAAAAATCATACTTGGCCATTTCATAATGGACCTTGATAAGTGCCACAAGTATGGCACGAACACACGGGCAACTCCAAACATTTTTTATGGCAAATTTAGTGACGTGAGGATGGCAATTTTAGTTGTCAAGAATGGTACACAACTCTTTTTTCAGATGACAAGTTTCTTTTTCTTTTTGGATGGCAACTTTAGCTATAAAAAAGGGCAGGGCCCAGATGACAAGTTTCGTTTTCTTTTTGGATGGCAACTTTAGCTATAAAAAAGGGCAGGGCCGGAGTGCTTCGTGCCACACGTGTAGCACTCATCATTTGGGTTCATAATTTGAACACTGGGCTTATCTGCTTAGATACTTGAGCTCTTTGAAATTACAGTTCAGTCCCGGTCTTTCGTTGGTACGAGCATTTTAGTGAGCAAGTTATTGGGACCCGTTAAATTTTTAAAGGCTTGTGATAGATAAGTTGTGGAGGTGGTTCGAGTATTTGATGATCCTCCGTGCAATTACCTAACCCGGTAAAAGATCTTGATTGGCTATGGTGGTTCATCCACATTGAAGCCACCGCACCCCTAAGCGAAGCACAGACAAAAGTATGATAAGATTGAGAAGTCCTTCCATAAGACTTTCATCGTTCATATTATTATCCTTAGGCACAAAGAGTTTGGAGTTAAGTGGCGTTGCTGGAAAAAAATATACCAATGCTGTAGCAAACCAACATACAGACCGGTAAGGTAACAAATTCTTGAGCAGATACAAAACTCGGAAGGAGATACAAAACCTGTGTTGTCTAAAATTTACCAAGAAAAACCGAACTTCTTCCGGTTGGTGTGGCCTCGCTGCTTCGATAGTGAAGTCCTGGATTCAACAAGCACCAACAGCTAAATTCTGATTGATAAGTCCTGGATTCAACAAGCACCAACAGCTAAATTCTGATTGATACACATGCACACGCAACAGAGTCCAACTAGGCAGCTGATCCAAACACAACTGACGACGATGTGTTGCATCGAGTAAAGCTTTCTCCACCTGACTCCTCTCCCTTCCTACTTCTTCCTTCTCTTCCTTCGCTTTTTCTCGCTCTCATCGGAACTTGATTCCGACTGAGAACTGGACCCTGAATCGGAGCTTTCTCCGCTTGATTCCGACTCGGACGGGGAGGGAGGCTTTTGTTGCTGCATTATCATGCGGGGCATGTTCTTCAGGTACTCTCGCAGGCTCTCCGTGATGCCTCCCAGACCGATGGAGGTGAAGAAATTGATGGAGAATCTGGTGTTCTTTGGGTGGTCTCTTGGGAAGACCGACTCGAAGGATTCTTGCATGTTTGGATCATTTAGCCTCTCGTTGAGCAATCGTATACCAAGATGCTCTGACAATTCCTGCATGTGGAGCAACTTTTTCAGTTGTCTGCTATGGTGAAAGGCAAAGTGACATATAACAGGGAAGTAGCACGTTCATTTACAACATACCTGGAAGAGAATCTTTATGAAAATCCGGGAGGAAGACGTGGTGTCTTCCTCCGTCAACCGGATATAGGCCAAGACGTGCCAAGGGAGAGCATCAGTACCCAACAAATGCGCGAAGAACTTGGCGACATTCCTCAACTTGTTTGTTTCAAGACGATGAATCATCGAATACTGTTGCACGAAACATTTTTCAAAGTTTTCTTGAAAAACTTTATTAATCATGCAAAACCGCTGCCCTAATAAACCATAGTATCGAAGGTATGTCCTCTCTTGACTGCAACACTCGAGAAGCATGATGTTCAGCTCCATCTGTCAAATGATAAAACAAGTGAGTTTAGCTTTAAGGCCAATGGCATCTTCTGTGGATTTAGCATCAAACTATCAATAGAACACACAAGACGGAAAAACAAAGTCTGGCCATACAACGGGTAATCAGTTAAAATAAATGAGTGCAACGGAAAAAAATGCATTATTTGGCACAGTTGCAAAAGCTCATATCAGCAGAGATTCAAGTACAAATGCATGAAATCAACTCCAAAAAAAAACTTTGTACAGAAGGAAATGTAAGACAATACACACAAAGCGCAAATAAGAAGCAACTTAAACAAACAAAACTGCAATCAACATCAAATACCAAATCAGGAATATACAGTGCTTACCTCTTGCCCGGGTTCAAGTTTAATTTTTAGAAGCTTGTGACCAGCTTCTTCAAAATCAACACTGGACATGATTGTCAAATATATGGTTCTTCGAAGGTTGATAAGATTGGTCTCAGTTTTATCTCTTATCTCCATCTGCTCTTCATCCTCTTCATCATCTGATTCTTCTTCGTCCTCGCCATCAGAAGCATCATCAGACCCTTCTTCATCTTCATCATCTTCTCCCAGGATGCTTTTCTTTAGGTTCTCGTAGGCCTTCTCATCTTCAGCAAAGTTCGGGTTTACTCTGAAAACATCTGTAGGTTGAAAAGGTCAGGGCTATACCACACAAAAGTACAAATTTATCCACTCATGTGATGGAAATAACAGAGAACAATGCCTATTATTGAAATAAAACCTTACTTAGATTAGTCTCAGGGTCTAGTTCAGTTTCAAGGGACATATCATGAGTAAATTGGTCCTCCTGCTCCACAAGATCCAGTTCTGGCCGGATGGCTGGGAATCCCTTTACATAGGCAAAGAAATAATATAATCAGAATTTATTGTGCAAGTGCAGCAAAAGAGGCACCAGTTAGGACAACTATGCATTTACCTGAAATTTGGCCTTTCTAATAGCAAAAAGGCCTTCAATGAGAAACTGTACTCTCTTGTCTATTTCACCTTCATGAAGAATGCCTCGGAAACGTTCAAACATAGCTGCATAGATCAAGTGATATGTAAATACATTGAGAATTAAACACAACGAAATTGTGGGAAAGACTTGACGGAAATCAACAAGGAGACAAAAAATATTATATGACCAAAAGTTGTTTTTAAACCAAAATAGTTACAATTAACAACAAATATGGACAGACGATTTAGTTCAGAGGATATAAACTATCTGTTCTGTTAACGTTAAAAGCATCAAGGTCATTTTTCGCAGTATGCCCTCAAGATGCAGCTTAGTTAGTTTGAAAGTTTAAAATTTGAAATTTCACAAGCTTAAGGACGTAGAATTAGTTGACCTGAAAAAAAATGATGCTTGCCGGATCTTAAGAAGTCATTCAAGAGAGTCAGCCATCTAAGGAAACCAACAAATGCAGAAGGGGAGAGTGAGGCATGTCTCTACAACTAACAATAGCCGTAAATTTAGTAGTGGCAGTAGATTCATATAATTCACTAGTCAGGCCTTTCGACCCCTGGTCAGGCCCCTTTGACACTCATCATAAACTTCTAGCCATGCATAACTTAGACTCGATAGTCCACCCATTCAGAAATAATAATTTTCAGTTACATTTCATCATGTTTGGCCAAAATGTAGGTGTGCACCTTCAGTGCAAGTGCGTCAGAAACAATTTCCAGCGGTAAAAAAAATGAAGCGTATTTTCACAAGTGCTATTTCCGAACCAAAATTTTAATTTACCATGAAAGTGATATCTGCAGAGTCCATGTGTCATTGTAACGAATTGTAAGTGCCCAATTTTGTGTCAAACATTATAGTCAGTAGATTATGCTTCTAACTTATGTTTTCCAGAATGTACAAAGTCAAGAACACAAATATATATTTAGGTGACAGACAAATCTAGTCAAAAATTATATTTCCAGAACAACCAAATCCAGAACAAGGTTCCTACAGCTGCATTTACACTAAACGTTAATTTCAACAACTCACCATGAAGCCCCTGAGGAGTCAAGTCCTGCAATATTGCTCCGCATTCTTTCACAAACCCCACTGCCACCTGCCAGATGAGAGATATAACGTACATACTTCAGATATTTCTTTACAATAAGAGAGTACATACAAAGGATTACCGAATACTCCTGGAACTGAGCTACGCACCTCAACACTATCATCACTTGGATTATCAAGAAGTACAGTAAGAAGCTCCAGAGCCACAAGCTCATGCACAACCACCTGATTAACCAAGTGTGCTATGAACTTGGTTGCCGCAAGCAATTGGGGCTGCAATCAACAAGAGCTGCAGTGAGCATTTTATGCAGCGAAAAAAAAAGCAATTAAGTGCATGGGTAATTCTTCACCAGATATTTCAGCAGAATCATAAGACCCAACTCTAGACAACAAACAATGTTTGATCTTATATTCTTCACCAGATAATATCAGCAAAATCATAAGCCCCAACTCTAAACAACAAACAATGTTTGATCTTATATTCTTCACCAGATAATATCAGAAGAACCATAAGCCCCAACTCTAAACAGCAAACAATGTTTGATCTTATACTTTGAGAGTTCGATCCTAAATATCAAGTAAAAGATTGCCTTCATACATCAAATGCATACCGCATACATTCGGATTCATACATCATCAAACATACAACGATCCTGAATGCAGAGCACAAGTTTACCATATGTAATTATGGATACAGATTATATCTTAGGTTCATACATACAACTACATTGTTCTTTCTTACTTAACCTGCTGTAACCAACATTGTTCTTTTTACAGACTACTACTAAGAATCATCAGGATAGCTCATCTGATGAATGGTTAGGCTACAAAAATGGCAGAAACCTTGATTGGGGTTTGGGTGTAGGTAAACAAGCATAAATTACTAACATAGTATATCAACATAATTTGAAAATGAGTACCAGGTAGCCAGTAAGTATCAATTCTTACATGACAAGCTAAAAGAACGACCGAGTAACTCACCTTGTCATTTCTCTTATAGGCCCTCTTGAGCTGAAGCATGACACGTACGAGCAGCAGCCGACCAATCTCAGGGAACTTGGTATTGACAACCGCAACCAGCGCCGCAAACACATCTGTAAACCCAGGTGAAGCCATTTGCGACTTTATGCAAGACTGGCAGAAGAGGCCCCGCCCGCGAACCAGGTTCTCGGCCAACAGCTCCGGCACGAGATTCTTGATATTGGTGGCATTCACCTTGTTGACCAGCCCATTGATGCTCTTCTTGAGAGCATCCCACGTGAGCCTCTGGTACTCGGGGCTCGCCTTGTCCTCCACATCCCGCAGCATCTGCGCCATGCGGAAAGGCGGGATGTAGATCCCTCCCGTGCGGCCGGGGATCATCTCCGGCAGCGGCGGTGGGGGTGGCAGTGGTGGCGTCGGCTCCTTCCTCTCGGGGCTGGCCCGGCGCTCCTCGCGGCCACGGTCCTCCCCCCGCCTCCTAGAGGCCTCATCACGGCGGTGACGCCTCCGGCGGTCGTCGGGTGAGGATCCCGACTCGGAGCTGGGGCTCCGGCGGCGGCGCCGCCGGTCCCGGTCGCGGTCGCGCTTGCTGCCGCGACGGTCGTCCCTCCCGTCGTCGGAATCCCTGGGACGCCTGCGCCGGCGGTCGCCCTCCTTCTCGTCGTCGGAAGCCCTAGGCCGCCTCGCCCGGCGGCCGTCCTCCTCCTCCCCGTCGGAAACCCTAGCGCGCGAGCGCGGGGGGTCGTCGGCCTTGCTGGGCTTGGCGACTCCGTTGTCCTCCGAGGGCTTGGGGTCGTGGCGGCGGCGGCGGTCGGCATCGCGGTCGGGCGGGGAAGCCCTAGATCTGCGGCGGCGGCGGTCGGCGTCGCGGTCGGGGGAGGGGGAAGGGGACGGGGACGGCGACGGGCGGGGCTTGCGGTGGTCGCCGCGGCGCGGGGAGCCGTCGCGGTGCCGGCGGCGGCGGGGCGGGGAGGCGGCGGGCGAGGCGGGGGCGGAGGCGGTCATCGCGCGATGTCCAATCCCCTAGGATTCTAGCGAGGGGAGCGGGGTTGGGTTTTTTTTTCCGTCGGGTAAAGAAGCGGGAGAATATATCCGGTGATAATGATACCGACTCTGCGAAAAGTCCATTGTGCACCCGAGCTCAACAGTAAACTCGAAAAACTTTTTTAAAATGTTCAAAAAAATCTGAATTTTTTTAGGGTAAACTTTATCAAATGTTCTAAAGGTTTGCAAAATTTCAGCTCGAAATCACATTCGTACAAGTCGTGGCAAAAAAAACAAAATCAGTACTCCAAAATGCTTTTGGAAATAACATTTTTGAAGCACCAATTTTGTTTTTTTTCTGTGACTTCCACGAATGTTTTTTTGTGATGAAATTTTGTGAGCATTGAGAACTTTTGTCAATGTTTGCACCCAAAAAAATTCAGATTTTTTCGAAATGTTTTTCATTTTTTTTTTATTTTACTGTTCATCCCGAGCTCAAATGAGCTCGGGAGCAGATTAGCCGCGTCCCCGACTCTGGCTGCTCTCACGCTCCTATCCTATTTTAAAACGGTCAAGTTTAAAGGCCTATTCGGTTTATAGAAATTTTCAATCGAAATAATAGTAGGAAAAATAACATTGATGCTATAGAACTGACACCAGATTTTTAAGCAATTCGACCGAACACCCTTAGTCATGTCGGATCATGCGTACGAATTCTAAAGCGTTCGCTTCCACGTACCCTTCTGAGTGAACTACGAAGTTCACGACAAAAATGGTTCGCTCCGGATAACAATATGAGTGAACATATCCGGGGTGAAAACTTTAGTTTTTAGAGCATGACAATTTTCACCTTTTTGGGTTAATGTAGCACGGCGGTTCCTTTTAGCCAGCATGGCAATTTCTGAAAGGCAATTTTCACTTTAGTACATGGCAATTCCCTATAAGTTATCCGTTTCATATGGCAATTCTAAAGTGTTTGTTGGGGGTAAAAAAAAATCAGCGAATTAATCCGTTCTCTGTCTAGGGGAACGATCGTTAACTCAGATTACCCCCTTGAGCGGGCATCAGATGTATATTAGCGTCCATGACCTAGATGTTGTAGAATTGAAATGCCTTCTTCACTTCAATCTTTAGAAACTTCTCATGAGATCAGGTCCAATGCTAAGAGCCCTTATAAATTAGGTCAATGTGAACACAATCCTAAAGATTCTATTATCCTACTAGGTTTCTATGGAACAAATGACATACTCAGAAGACAATCCCGTAGGAAGAAATCATATGGGAATCCCGATCCTACTAATTGAATGAGCCCTAACTGTTTCAAAAAGGTTTCAATTTTTTTTTACAAATGTTCACAATAAACGTGTCTACAATCCCTAAAAGTTCATATCGGAATTTAAATACTCATATAAAAAGAAAATTGACAAATCCATAGTTGATTAGTGTCATTTTGCTTTTGTCTTTTTTTTTACACTATTCATGCTAGATTTGAGGGGCAAGATTGTGATTTTGCAGAAAAAACTGATTTGTCACCTGAAAAGCTAGTCAACGGGTCAAACTGTATATAATGTCAACATAATACATCATCAAACGCACCTTGAATTTCTCACGCAACCCAGGTAGGACCTTTGAGACCGCTTGGATTTGATCACCGGATGCAAGACCAAGACGACACTCGAATCTAATACATAGTGGCTGAGTGGGTTTTTTATGTAGACTACAGGCATTGAGTGCTCACGCACTGTGATTTCAGTGGAAATAACAACAAAAATTGAAGTAGACAATGCAACTAAGTTAAAATTTCATGTGGTATCTTTGCCGAGGTGTGGTCCTGGCAAAGGACAACCTTACTCGATGCAGTTGACAGGGAAGCAAGAAGTGTTGTTTCTTTCATATTGATGAAACAATTAAATAGCTTTTCTTTTTAGAAGTGTTGTTTCTGTCATATTGATGACAATGAAGAAAGAAGTGTTGACGCGATCTACAACAAAACTCCAAACAAGAAAAATGTATACAACAAAACTCCAAAAATCCAAGCCCTTTTCTTTTATAACCGTCAACTTCAAATATCCAAAATGGACCAAGACTGGTGTACAAAAAAAAAGTGAATTGCATTACTAAAAAATACTCCTTGTCAACTGCTTGTTGCCCAGAAGAGACTTTGTTGTCCTAAGGGAATGGAGGCCTTGTGGTAATCAACATCATGGTACATAATCAAGCATTGGTTCTAAAATTCCTTGATAAATTTTACAACCATGCAAACATTCAGTGGGTTAACTTGCTTTGGGAATCAAACACGTTGGGCTCATACCACATGCTGAAAAATCTTGTGGTTCGGTCTGAATTTCTGAACAGTACGCTGCCTATACTCCTACACCAAATCTGAAGATATTTCGGTTCAGAACCTTTATTCCATAGATGACCCAAGGCTTCTCTTCAATTTGCCACTATCTCCTGAAGCTCACGCTGAATATGTGAGCCTCATTATTAGCAAACCTTCCAGCATTGAGGAGTTAACTGATTTGGACACCTCATCCGGAACAAAAAAGGTGATTTGGACACCTGGTCATATCCATGGGGATCGGGCCAAGTTGCAAATAAAACTCAAGGTCTTAATGTGGCTATTACTTATTGACAGGCTGAACACTAGGAATATGCTCAAAAAAAGACACTATCAGATTGGCAATGAGTTGAGATGTGCCCAATGTGATTGGGATGCTCCAGGATTGAGGTAGTCAAAGGGCTAAACAAAACCATTCTGCAAAAGTGTTTTTTTAGTTCTTCTTTATTACTGCTCGGAACATTTGGAAGGAGAGGAAGAAAACAATTACATTTTCAACAACATAAATCCTTGCAGCAGAGCATGGTTAGAAAGAACAAAGGCTGATCTCACTTGGCTAAAATATAGAGTATCCTCTGATCTCAGTGATTTCACTTCTTTTGTCAACTACCTCTAGTTCCTGTTTTGTTTACAAATCTCTGAACCAATGCGAGGATACATATTCCCACACTCATTCTATTAAAATTTAATATAGCATAGTAGGAGCCTTTCCTACTATTTCAAAGTAAAAAAAAATTACTCAAAAAAGACTGTAAATTGAAGGTTCTATAATCAAATAGTATTTCAATACAACTGAGAACAGAGTACATTATGGCAAGGTCCACTGTCAGCAAGCAACCGAATGAACTGAAGCATGAACATTCTATTACTGGGTGGAGCAACAAGCGGATATAAACCCTAGCAAGTAGGAGCAAACGATAAACCAAACAAAGCCCGATCTTAACTGCGGAAGATGAGGCAGGTAGTAAACTTCGGTATCATCCTTCAGCGACCCCCGAGCTAGAGCATCAGGCTTTGATGGTCACGGTACACAAGCATCGTCCCGACGGCCTGAGGTTAGACGTGCACCATTCAGAGCCTGTTGGCGCGGCAGGATCATACATCAGCGTCTGGTACCCGGGTTCTTCCTCCAGTGAGAAGAGCAGCAGCTTCCCATCATGTATACCGAGAGAAAACCGCGTGCTAGAACTACCAGTAAGCGGCACTGGAACCTTCTTCCAGGAATTGTCTGCTGGCTCAAAAATCGCCAGAGACCTCTGGTTCTTCCACTCGATGCAGAAGAGCTTCTCACCAAGAACAGCATGAGCCGTGACCATTACACAGCCATTCCTAAACTCACCCCAGGCATTGCTATTTGTATCGTACACGTCAATGTAACGGGAGTTACCAATTGTGAAGCTCGAACGGCCACCCATGACGTACATCTTGCCTTCAAAGCTACACCCAAAGCAACCCCATCTCGGCCTGCGAAGGCCCTCAATCAACGTCCATTTATTTTGTTCTGGGTCATAAACTTCGACACTTGATAAACTATCACCACTGGGACCAAATCCACCAGCGACATATATCACACCGTTGACCTCTGCACACGCGAAGTCGCAACGAGCGACATTCATCTTAGAAAGGGCGGTCCACCTGCGGAATCAGAGGATAAATGAGCTGGTCCAACATTCAATAAAATGTTGAGGACTTGAGTATTGTTCTGCATTTGAACATTGTACATATCACCAAGTTACTATTGTTAATTCATTCACATTATTTGAAAAAACAAGGTGAAGTTCTAAAGTTTGTCAGACTAATAAGATGCATTTAATTTTTCTGATGAATGAGGATCCACAAGAAACATACCGATTGAGGAAACAATCATACTGGTAAACCTCATCAGAAACAAATTCCTTGCCATGGTCAGCAGCATAGCCAGCAATGACGATGAGCTTCCCATCAAGGACAACCACACCAAACCCAGCCTTGGTTGGTCCAGGCATAGGCGGAAGAGGGGTGTTCTTTTGCCCCTGACATCCCAAAACCTCCCAATGAGAACCCTTTGCTTGAGCATCAGCGGTCAAGACATACACACACTCGTCAAGCTTCTGAACCTCTTTCCTTACAGCAATTAATTCTTTGCTCTCCAGGAATGACATCCACCTCTTGGAAACTCCACCCATGACAGGGAAATGAGTTCGAGGAACAAGGGCAAGACATATCTTTGCCAGGTCTTCTGGCAAGCCAGGGATTAAAGCACAATACTGATCGCAATCCCCTTGTGGCGTAAAGCAGAAGGAAAGTTCTGGCCTTGGGGACTTGAGCTGCATTGTAGCACGCAGGAATGTCTGTGGTTGAACAAACTGTTCCCGTGTACCAACGATTGTAACCATTGCAAAATGTGGCAGCAAGCAGCTCAATGTTTGCCTCCCCTTCTTAGCCAATAGTACTGAAAACCTTTGGCTTATTTATGAACCTTAGTAGATACTATAAATAGCAATGGCTCGAATGGAACGATTCGTGAAATCCGTCTCCTATGGGAATGGTAAGAGACAAGGGTTTGAATGATGCTGAAATGACGTTCTTCAACTTTGATGTCTCTGTTTTAGTTATTCTTGCTGTATCAGCCATCCGATGAGAATTTTTGGAATTGTTTTCCCTGATTGAATCAGCGCTTGTCTCCTTATTGATGAAGTAGAAACCGTTTCCTCCCTTGCGCATTGCCTTAATATCTATATCCACAGAACATAAATATAAAAATATCAGCTAAATTTGCAGTCAAAGTTGCTAGGAACAAATAGGTGCAAGATATATATACCTTTGGCCATATAATCGTTTTACTATTAGCCAGCAGTAGTGTCCATCTCTGCGAGTCTAATTGCCTGCAGTCAGCATACAAAACGATTTAGCACCAAGTAGGAACTGTAGAACTAGAAGCAATCCTGTGATACTGTTTGGGCAACTCCAAAGTAACACCAGTAAAACAACATAACAGAATATTCATTGCAGCAGCTTTGTTTAATATTAGTCACTAGAGAATGGAAAGGAACACAAACTGTCAAACTCCGCCTTTTAACAACAGAAGCAGTTTTTCTATGACACCCACAGTGTGAAGAGGATCTCCAATTTTAAAATTGATGTGAACATGTCAATGCTGTCATGATCTTCATATGAGCAATTGCTTAAAACACATAATGCTCTGCAGGTGAAATGGACATCTAATTCTAGGAGACACAAGAACTTCCTGAGGTTTGACACTACCAACAGATAGAGCAAATATAGACTAGTCCATCGTCATGTACGGTAAGAAAAAAATGAATCTCTCTGCCATGACACAAACAAATACTCCCTCTGTTCACTTTTATAAGGCCTTGAAGACATTTCAGACAGGGTGCAAAGTAGCTCATTTTCAGTTGTCTGAAACGACAAGTGAACGGAGGGAGTAGCTGTTTCTAGCATGAGAGGAACTACGGATCAGTTATAACTCATAAGGTCCCGTAGCAGAAATCATGTCGAAACATTTATTGCTGGAACAAATTACTGTGTATAACAAGCTAGAAAAGCCATCTTTTAAAACGCAGCTGAAGCAAGTTATTGTGACGAACCAATTAACCTTTACTACAATAATAAAAGGATAGAGCAGAACTGATCCATATGTCGTTTGATAAGTATAGCATAGACTAGCCAAACAAAATTTAACTTTTACACGGTAGGTTCCCAAGCAAATCAAATTGTCAGTTGGAACCAGTCTGAATCAGTCAACAGCTAGAGGACAGCACAGGATTCGACTCTACTCTGAACAAGTTGACCATTAAAATAAGGATCATGGCCTCCAGGAAAACTGGAGCGGCTGACTTCAGATCTACTTCAAATTTAGACAACAGCACAGAAGTAATTCGCCATTGAGAACATATAAATGGACATGGGGATCTGAGACTCGACCATGATAGCAAACTGAAATCTCGGCCTAGGAATTAATGCCGGAGCCAATCGGACAAGCAGAAATTGGGGCGAGAAGGCTGAGACTGCCCCTAGAAAAATCTCAACTTTTTTGCAGGGAAACGACAAGGCAAGGTTTCCCGAATCCGGGAAGAGCCCGTCGATTCTGCGCCGGAGCGGGAGATGTGCAGGCAGATCAAACAGTGGATTCGAGCAAGAAGGATGTATTACCTGAAATGGGAAAACGGAGCCCAATCCGACGAATCCCAAGCTGTGGAAGGAGGAGCAGCGGCAGCAGGTGCAGATTGGGCACACGAGGAGGAAATCGGAGGGGATGATTGGGGAGGCGGTGGGTGGAACCGTGTGAGACTCAGACTAGGGCTTCGTATAAAAGGTTTCTTTATATGGGGGTGTATGGATGGGATGGAGATAGAGATGACGCGCTTGTGGAAGCTCACAGCGGGGTGAACTCGGACAGTGAAAGATACGATTCTACTGCTGGCTGTTCCTCGCTAGCTTTTGGTTCCATCGCTCTCAGCGTCAGCAATTGTGGATAAATATTCACAAAGTCCATTAAAACGTGGCTTGTACCGATTTGCGGTACGCGTTCACAAATCCCAACCTCCGTCTTAGATTACTTGTCTTAGATTTTTGTAGATACTGACACTAAAATGTGTCTACATACGGATCCGAGACAAAAAATTTAGGATGGAGCTTCTAACATTTCTTTAAATCAAAAGTATATACACATTTAGTGTGTTTATTCACTCGTTTTAGTCTGTTCATGGTTCATATTGAAATATTCAAAACGTCTTATATTTATGAATGGAGGGAGTACAACACAAGGTTGTGAAATACAATGTGCAGTACAGGTACAAGGTCCTAGCAATTCTTTCACTAGTAGTAATTCTTCCAAATTTCTCTTCAAGCCAGGGAGTGTCTCCGAATTGGGCATCCCAAATGTCTGTGGAGTTTCATGTCCATTCATGGACATCGATAGGGGAGCCGATCATTCAACTGCATGCATAATTGTCTCTTCATTTCAAACGGAGTTGCACAAATAAAGACGGAATTTATACAAACCGAACGATATTCATATTCATTGAATTTCTAAATATTTTAAAACCAAAAGGACGGAATTTAATGAAGTTCAACTAAACCTGACAAAATTTAAACTAAACTAGGTGAGATACTGGATGGTGTCCTAGTACGCATGGCCGCCTTGGTCGGCGACACCTCCATCATGGTCCTTCCAACGGCGTAAGGCCGCGTACGGGTCATGGCAGCCCTGATCGGTCGTCGCTAGGCTCGCGGCGCAACTGGTCGGCTGCCTCTAGTGTCTGCCTGTCTGGTGCAGGTGCTCGGACGTGTTATCCTGGCGGTGACGGTCGCCCGCAGACGTTGCCCCGGCATACCAGCCCCCGCCCATGGTGAGGGCACGGACGTCGCGCTCGTAGTCGACCAACCCTATTTCGAAGAGTTGCTCGTTGATCCAGCGATGACGTTGGGCGGACGTCTGCGTGATTGTTAGAGACGGGTCCTCGGCCCATGCCAACATGAGGCCGGGGCCAGCAAGACGTCTGAATTCATGAATGCGGCATGATGCGCTGGTCCTAGCTCCTGACTTGTGGTTACTTTGTCTCTTTATTCTTCATTTGATATACCGTATTGCTTTGTTTAAGTTTTTACTTATTGTTGTTACCGTCTTTACTAGATACTTGACTCACCTTGCTTTAGCAATTGTTAGGCCCACATTTATATTTCGTAGTTGCCTAAAATTCCTAATAAGTAATCATTGTGTCTATTCATCTCTCTAGGTCCATCTCGAACCTTTCACCAACCTTGATGGTTGCATTATACCCCCTCCAGACAGAAATACTTGTCAGAAGAATAATGGATGTATCTAGACGTATTTTATTTCCAGATACATCCATCTTTATCCATTTCCTTGACAAGTATTTCCGGACGGAGAACAGTAGCAGAATAAGACATTGCCACTATAAAAGATGGTTAATTAGCAGACCCTGAAACACATCTGAATCAGGAGACATCTACTTGGACAGCGGTTGGAGTCCTCAACATAGGACGACAGAACTTGTTCTCGGACAAGACTATGGGCTCACTAAAGCCTTCGGTGCTCATGTCCTACAATCTCTTAGCATTAATACTACTCCCTCCGTTCACTTTTGTAAGTCGTTTCAGACAACTCAAAATAGTCCGTTTTGCACATTGTCTGAAATGTCTTCAAGGTCTTATAAAAGTGAACAGAGAAATAGTTCAACACACTATAGAAAAACAAACACAATCAACATTCTACACATCGACTGATCTTGAAGCTCAAAGCAAACCATGGATTTCCACACACTGCCACATCTAGCAAGCTCAAAGCATACCATGGAGTTCAACACACTCTCACATCTAGCAAGCTCAAAGCAAACCATGGAGGTCTAACACACTACCACATCGAGCTATTGACCATACTTGTGTACTATCATACTACACATTGAAAACATGTTGTGGAGCTTAGGCTCCTGGGCACCTCCTTATTTAGCCATTCATTTCTGCATCATTATTCGTGAAAGTACTTTTCTCTTTTTCATTTCTCTCATATAAAACAACATAAGAACTTCAAACTTTGCAGCATAATAAAACATTCTAACTAGAACGTGGGGAAAAACTTTCGGATTTTTTCATGCATCATAAATACTAAAAAAGATCAAACATATCTCATTTTGTATATTTATGTCGGACCAAAGAATCTGAAAGTTTTTTCCCACATTGTAGTAAGAATGTTTTGTTACCTTGCAAAGTTTGAAGTTCATATGTTGTTTTGTTTTGAAGAAATAAAAAAGAGAAAAATTAAGGTAGTAAGTTACTCCCATAATATAAAAACGTTTTTCAAGCTATGTTTGAAAAACGCTCATATATTGTGGGACAAAAAGAGTAGTTGTGTAGCACAAATCTCAAAGCAATATTGGAGGGTAAGGATAAAAGGTGTCCGGAAGCCTAAGCTTCAAAAATCCACATCCCACTACATATACCGTGATCAACATCAAAACCAACATGAACAACATCAATGCCGACAAATAGAACTTAGCATGCTACCAGAACATCACGACTACCATTTGATTTACCACATACTCATAGATCTAATCTCGAAGAATAAGGAGGGGGAGTGATTGAACTTACAGTCATCAGTGGAGCAACGTGGAGGCACGGATGGCAAGCGTCTCTGGACACAACAAACCAACCTGTGGTTGGATGGTTAGAGGGATAGTGGTATCCCCAGCCCATCAGTGTTCAAGTCCTGGTGCTTGTATTATTCCTGGATTTATTTCAGCATTTCCGGCGATGCGCTTTCAGTGGAAGGAGACCCCGTCGACGACGAGGCGCTTACCGTGACTTCGTAAATCTCAAGATGATATGACGGCTCAGTCTCTCGAAGATGCTCATATGATAGAGTATGTGTGTGCGCGTTTATAGGGGTGAATGTATGCGCATATGTATGAGCGCTTGCGTCTGTACTGTGTTATAAAAAAAAGCATCTCTTAACACACAGCCGATGTCAAAAACACTGCCTCAAACAATTGAGTTTTTTTCTAACCGGATAACCGCACGATCTCAGGGTTTTCAGGGCATTTCCCCCTGACGTGGTGTGCGTGAGTGACCACCCCAATCAACCAATTCCGGTGAGAATCTGGTAGCCATGATGCGGTATTCGTGCGCCATCGCACAATCCTTAAAAGTCTTCAACTTGGCAATAGATGAATGATCAGCCTCACGACGAATCCACGTCGCAGTTCATAACGGCCGCGCCTCTTGCTACGTCGTCGGCATGGTTTCCACGTCGGGGACGGTTGCCATCGTCGTCGTCATCCTGACCGTGCTGGTGGCACCGGCGAGCTGCCGCCGGGCACTAGTGGCTGCCAACAACGGGTCCGGGAGGGAGATCGAGGCTGCAGACCAGTGCGTGCGCGGCTGCGTCGGGGAGATGCTGGCGTGCCAGCAGGCGTGGGCCGGCTGCGCGGCCATGTCGTCGCGGCGGCAGACGACGAGCCAGCGGCAGCGGAGCGTTCCGTGCGGCTACGGCGGCTGCGAGGACGAGTACCTTGGCTGCATCGACGTATGCTAGTTGATAATTAAGCTCGTGTTTCAAGTGCCATATGTGTGAATCTATCTCTAGTTATCTACTCATCAGATCATAATCTTCTTGTGCGTCCAGTATGAGATGCAATTACTGAACATCATAATTTCAAGATGGACCAAGCGATCGATCTAATTCGGTTTGCTATTTCCCAGTTGCCTCATAAATTATCTTGCATCGCTGGATTTCCAGGAGCAGCAGCGTAGGCTGAGGCGGGGGCGACATGACTGGCTGCAGCTTCTCCGGTGAGGCCTCACCAGAGAAGGAACACCATGCATGGCCGCGACGTTGCCGGTGGAGGTTCGTTGTGTCTCCTACCCGGTGTGACCGCCGTCGTGAGATCGTAGCTGGCCTGAATTGTAGGAGAAGAAGAAGAAGCAAACTGAGCGAGAGAGAGTAGCAGGAAAAGAGTTCAGATATGCATTTCTTTCTTCAGACTTAATTGGTTCAGTTACAGAACCTGGCTACATAGCCCTTGCTCACGCACACGGCCGACACGGCACTTGCCACCCTGCGCTAGGCCACACAATAATTAACACTCACGCCACACACTTCGCCGCCGTGTTACTCCTCTCTGACCAATGGCGCTTACCTCTGTCTAAGGCGGGTTGTGGCGCATGACAAGGTTGAGGGGGAGCAGGTTGATCGGTGCAGGGTGGCAAACGTTTGTGGTCGAGATGGTGTCACCGTAAGTAATAAGATAAACGTTTGTGGCCGGCAGGCTGGCCGAAGCTTTGGGTCGGTCGCGCCGCGCGCGTTCGGTCAACACGATCGTGTGTCTCTCGTGTATGATCCTCAACTTTTTTTCTTCATCTCATCTTCTTCCCCCCTCGATGGCTGGCCTGACCTCCTCCCTTTCTTCTTTCTCTTCTCAACTTCTCTAATCCCGGCGAGCAACCACCAGCCGGTGAGTTCGAGCGTTGCCGTGTCCCCCCGCGCCCCGCTGCATCCCCACCCCCCTTCCCCCGCGCGCCCCGTTGATAACCACTGTTTTTTTGGGCTCACCGCGTGCTTCAACAGGCCGTCTGCATGACGACAACTGAGGGAGGTCGCCATGGCCGTGCACGACAGGGCAAGCACCGGATGCTACGGCCGGCAAGCCAGCAGGTGCGACCAGCGATGGCCAGAGTTGCGACCGGCAAGCCAAAGGTTGGAGAACGCGACAATGTGCTGGATTGGAACTGGCCGATGCCGGACTACAACCATGATGACAATTTTCTAGAACAGGCCGACGTCGGGGGTACAAACATGGTGAATTTTTGTTGCAACTGCGACAGACATTTTCGTTGGAACTACGGCGTGTGTTGCAACCGACGCATTGTGGAGCTACAACCATTTAACAAGAAGCTTCAAACCCTTGAGGGGGGAATCACCCAAACCAGCGTTCACGTGGCTTTACGTAGGATAATTACGTAGGTGTAACAAAGCCCTATGGCGCCCGTGAATGAGCAATTTCGCGACAAAACTAGTTGTAATGAAAAACAACACTAGTTTTTTTAACACGGTACAGACGCAAGCGCTCGTATATACTTCGTCAGAAATCTCAAATAAATCGAGACTAAATGCGAACACCAAAATTTGAATCCTTGTGTGTTGGGACATCACTCTTCACCTTTTTTATTAACAGAGGGGGTTTTTTCCTCCATTTTCATTAACGAAACCAAACCTTCCGCAAAAGGCAACAAAGTCATGCAGCCACCGGTTCAGATAAAAGACACTAGTTGGCGATAAGAAAAACACTAGTTGCCGGTAACTGAAAGCAACGCCGCATGGCGCAAGAGTAACCGCTACACGCATATGGCAAAATTAAGGCTTGGGAAAAAACGGCTCAACTCATGGGCTGGATGCTTCGAGGCCCGCGCATCACATAACTCATGAGCTGGATGCTTCGAGGCCCGCGCATCATACACGGCTCAATTCATGGACTGGATGCCTCCAGGCCCGCCCATCAGTGACGCCACCTAACGACCCATCCATCCCTTAAAAAAGAAATTCCTCAAAAAAAAAAAACTCTCCAGATCTAACGGCATTCTTTCCCTCCAAAGCAAAAGAAAATCCAACGGCCTTCCCTCCATCTCACCCCACGCACGCGAGGGGGGACGGAGGGGCGATTCGGTAATTTCGCCACAGAAAATATCATCGCAGGCACGCACTGGAGACAGGAGGTGGTCGGCTCGTCGTG